>NC_058419.1:119976035-120010053 GCF_002201575.2 Neomonachus schauinslandi
CTAAAAAAAAAAAAAAAAAAAAAAAAAGGGCGGGGGACATGCAAACACTTCACTATGAATTAGCCAACTTACAAAATGCAAGGTGGAGAAATAGTTCTTTATGAAGACAAATCCCAAGTACCTTTATGGGGGTCCAGGAGTATTGTTGTAGCTCCCGCGTCTAAAAGCATCACATTCCCAGTTCCGCTTTTCTAACCCCTTCAAGTCCTCCAAACTTCCATGGGCAATCTGATTTCTAGGAACAGGCAGCCCGCTCCCCCCCAGACCTCACCCCGGCCCTGGAAAGCCCTGGAAACTTAACGTCTGTGCGCAGTCATGCTCTATTTTAGCATAAAAAAACCGAAAACGCAGTAGCCTGCCACCTTGTGGAAACAGCAGGAACAACACTTTATTTGGAACGGGAGCATAGCTCTCTGCTAATGATCTGCATATTGTTGAAGAAAAGAGTCTTCAAATTCACTTCATAAATCAAATGAACAATCCCTAGTAATGCAAGAAGGCATCTTTTAAGTTTTCGATGCTGGATTCATCCTTGGCCAAGAGATAGAATTCTATGTGTGCGCACATGCTTTCATCCTTGGCCAAGAAATAGAATTTTATGTATACACACACACACACACACACACATCAAGTCCAAACTGGGATTGCTTGCAGGGAGACAGATCAGCCACGCCGACTTCACATTTTGCTATTTGACTCACTTCTGTTTGTGAAGATGGCAGGAGGCATGGGTCTTACCTTTTCACTACCAGCTTCAGGGTTTTATGAGAGCCCTTCACCAGGCAAATTGCTTCCTGTCTAAACCCTGAGAGACCGATGTCGTTGATGCCGACGATCTCGTCCCCAGCCAGTAACTTGTCCACTGCCGCAGCTTTACTTCCTTCTTCAATCTGCAACAAAGAAGTACGTCTCATGAGCTTCCAAACAAGCGAAGCAAGCCCAGAACTCAGCCAGAAACAACACAGCTGTGACATATGGGGCCTGCAGGCTCTCTGACGGGCTTTGGGATCAGCCTGGACCCCTCCTGGGCCCTGAGGCTGCACTGATTCCCATTTGCGGAACAAGGGACCCATCCCTCATCCAGCGCCACCTGAGCACTGACGAGGGCTACCATTCACTGAGGGAATAGGAAAGAGCATGTGTGCTCAGGAACACTCACAGCCTCAAAGAGTGGATCCAAAGATAGGGGGTTTGTCTTCTGCATTTCCTTTATCCAAACAGTAAGGATGGATTATTTTCGTTATTTACTATTTCTCGTACATTAATCCCATACCTGCAGTTTTGTAACTGCTTGATTGAGATAGTATTCAAATACCAGAAAGCTCACCCATATAAATATACAAGTGACCAGCTATTCAGTATATTCACAGACCTGTACAAGCAACATGTCCCGTTTTGGAACACCTCCCTAAGCCTAGAAGAAACCTGGCAGCTGTGGACGGTCACTTCCTGATCCCCTCTAGCCCCGGCACCCCCCAACGTACTACGTGTCTCTGTGCATTTGCCCTGTAGGATTCTTTATATCAAACTTAAGGGGCGCCTGGGTGGCTCAGTCGGTTAAGCGTCTGCCTTCGGCTCAGGTCATGATCCCAGGGTCCTGGGATCAAGACCCACATCGGGCTCCCTGTTCGGTGGAGAGACTGCTCCCTCATGCTCGCTCTCTCGCTTGCAAAAATAAATAAATAAAATCTTAAAGAAAAAAAAAAAAAAAGAATCCTACAACATGTAGCATTTTGTGACTGGCTTCTTTCACTGAGCATAATGTTTCAAGGCTCATCCCCACGGCAGCACCTGTTAGTACTTGATTCCTTTTTGTGGCTGAATGATATTCCGTCGTACGGAGTACCACTTTTTTTTTTTTTTAAAGATTTTATTTTTATTTATCTGACAGAAAGAGAGGCAGCCAGAGAGGGAACACAAGCAGGGGGAGCGGGAGAGGGAGAAGCAGGCTTCCTGCAGAGCGGGGAGCCTGACGCGGGGACTCGATTCCAGGACCCTGGGGTCATGAGCTGAGCTGAAGGCAGATGCCCAACGACTGAGCCACCCAGGCGCCCCCGGAGTACCACGTTTGATTTAACTACTTGTCCGCTGCTGAATACGGGAGTTTTTCCTTTCTGGCTATTATGCTGCTGTGAACATGGGTGTTCAAGTTTCTGTGTGAGCATTTGCCGCCGCGGGTCTGCACCTGGGAGTGAAGCTCCTGGGTCATAGGGAGAGTGTGGTGAGCATCCGGGCTGCCAGGCTGTCCTCTAGTACTACACCATCTTATCGTCTGTGTGCGTACGAATGTTCCGATTCCTCCACGGCCCAGCTAACACGTAACGGTTTCTTTGACTACAGTCCTAATTAGATTATGCCACACTGTGCATATTACGGCATTCACGACTCTGTGCTAAACACGTATGTATGAACATGTACTGACTCATGAAAAGCTTGAATGTTGCCTATTCGATAACTTTAATCCTGAGAGATCTTGATGTTTAATCCTGGCTTTTCCTATACAGTAATAATCAACTCAGCAGCTACTAACCCAGCCTGCTTTCTATATTAGTACTTGGCAATCTATGGCCCAAGAGCTAAATCCAGCCAGCTGCCTTTTTTTTTTTTCCAGTAAATAAAAATTTTACTGGACTACAACCACACCCACTTGTTTACACTCTGCGACAGGACAGAATGGAGTATTTTGGCCCACAAAGCCAAAAATATTTACTACTTGGCTTGCTACAAAAACAAGTTCGGCAACCCCGGTTTTATACCAAAAGGCTATTATCTTTACAAACTGCTAGGAAAACTAGTGAAAAAAGTTAACAGTTACGAGCTTATCTGTGTTCAGTCTGGAAGTTCACTGCTTGACTGTTTCCCATGGCTAAGCTAAGAATTACTTCCAAAGCCCTCACAAAGTCCTAGAGCACTACATTTCCCCTATGAAGCTAAAAAGCCGTGTACTAAGCGACTGACCATGCCTCAGTTCTGCGAATGCACGGTATTTTCCTAAAACCTCCACCTACATGCAAGGACAGCTGAACTCCTCGGTTCACAAAGCAATTATTCATTGCAAGTGAACACCATAAACAAAATTAAACAACTACTCCTCACTGAACGGACTGCTTCAAATTTTGGTTAATAACTGGTTTCAAAAGTCTAGACAATTTTATCCCAACATGATAACAGACTGTAAGTTTCCACCCGCACAAGATTACAGCCTCAGCCATGTGTAGGCAAGGTGCAGGTCACACGTGGTGGAGAGCTTGGGTTTTGACATGCCCCGTGGGAGAGGCCAAGGGGCCGTCCCGGTAGAGGGTGCAGTGGGCAGCTGGTGGCAGGAGGACGGCTCCCAGGGACAGGTGGCCTACATACGGAGACACCCCCAGCAGAAGTTATTTAAGGACGAGAGGGGTGGGGAGACTGAAGGACACTGCCTAGACAGAAGACAGAGTCTTGGGCAGAGAACCACGGAGAAGGAAACCCTGGGTCCCCAGTAGTTAGAGCTTTGGCAGAAGAGGGGCCAGGTGAAAGGGCAGGAGATACAGGCGGCAGAAGCTGCCACCACCAGAGTGCATGAGGAGGGCGGAGAAATCCCCCCGGGAAGCTTACCAATGCTCCAGCTGGCTCACTACCTGAGCCTGCACCCGTCCTCCACACAGGGACCCGAGAGCTGCAGACTCTTAAGGCAGGTGGCAGTCCTTCAAGGAGTGCCTGGATCCGTTTCATCTCCTCCCACCCCGCCTCCCAAGCACCGGGCATAACGATTGTAAAGGCAAAATCTAGAATGTAGAAAGAATGCATGTAGATAGTAACTTGGGTCTGCACTTAGTAACTACTGCTTAAATACTAGCAGTTAAATGCTTTGGTGGGGTGAGTACAAAAAGGCCGTCACATGCATGTGTTGAGTTCAGAGTTGGTATTTATTCTTTCAATAAGTATCTAGTGAGCAAGTACTCTGCACAAACAACTGTGCTAGACAGTATGTGGGGGGGTGCAGGGGGACGGTGGGTCTTACAAGGTGGAGTTCCTGCCTTGAAGACATTTCTAGGCTTCAGAGACCAACACTTCTCAAACTGTCATGTGCAGACAAATCTCCCAGGGTTTAAAATGCAGATCTGATTCAGCAGGTCCAGGGTAGGGCTTGAGCTTCTGCATTGTTTTAAAAGATTTTATTTATTTGAGAGACAGAGAGAGAGAGAGAGAGAGTGTGCATGCAGCAGAGGGAGAGGGAGAAGCAGGCTCCCCGCTGAGCAGAGAACCTGATGCGGGGCTCGATCCCAGGACCCTGAGATCATGACCCGAGCCGAAGGCCGACGCTTAACCCACTGAAGCCACCCAGGTGCCCTGGCCTGTATTTTGAATGGTTTTCAGAAATACACATTTACAAAGTACAATTCATTCTGTCACCGATTTTTCAGGACAGAATTTTATTTTACCTTTCAACAGTTATGCATTCCAAGTGGAAACAACTCAAATGTCCATCAAGAAGTAAACGCATAATGAAAATGTGGTCCATCCATACAACGGAATGTAGGTCAGCCTTAAAAAGGAAGGACGTTCTCACACCTGCTACCACATGCATGGACCTTGAGGACGTCACGTGCAGTGAAATACGCCACCACGGAAAGACAGGGACTGTGTGATTCCGCTCATATGGGGGACCCAGAAGAAGCCAATTCACAGAGACAGCGCCTAGAGTAAAGGTCAGCAGGGGCTGGGGGAGTGGGAATCATGGATTTGTGGGTACAGAGTTTCAGTTTGGGAAGATGAAAAACTCCCGACAATGGCTGATGGTTGCACTATGCGAATGTTGTCAATATCACGGAGTCAGACATTTGGAAGTGGTTAAAATAGTTAAGTTTCGTGTTACGGGACATTTAGTGTGATCACACCTTCCTGAGTATCTAACAAGGAAAGGATTCTGAGCCGCTACAAGAGTGTAAGTGTCCTACCTACAGTGAGCGCTTCTGAATTTGAGTATTACGAGAAAGTCTGGAAGCAAAACCACTATGATGAACGCCCTGCAGGGTTGTAGGGCTGGTGTTGAAGGCATCACACCCTGTGGGGACACATCACCGGGATCCGGCTCGGCTACCACTGGGTGGGCTTTTCAGTCTCATCCCCACAAACCCTTCTGTGAACCAGGTCGGTGAGACTTTTGCGAACCACTGTCATCTAGTCTGGCTTCACCAAGAAGATCTGTGAAGACTCCTCAAGTATGTCCTCTATAAATGAAGACTGCATTGCAAAGCATCCTTCTGCCTCGCCCTAACCACACTCCACCTACACATCCCAGAAAAAACAGGTGTGGGCTTGGGAGAGAAAGTAGCTGGGTTTTTAGCCACCCGTTGGCTTCCCTGCCAAGAGAAAGTTTCTCTTTGATATTTATTGTGCTTACGGGGAAAGTAGCTATAAAAGAAAAAGCAGCTGTGAAAACTTCCATTCTATACTCCCCACCACCCCCAAACATCTCCCATTAGGTAGGATTCATGAGGTTTGAACTTGGTGAAGGGTAAATCTGACGTCTGCGTTCGCCGTGGAGGACGAGGACGCCACCTGCCAGCATTTTACAGTAAATCACACATGCGACATCGATGATCACTCCCTCACGGTGCCTGGGACTACGACCCAGCCGAGGCGACAGCCTAACATCTGCAGAACGTGGGGGCCACCCACAGGGCAGCTGTGGCCGACAGCAGTCAGGAAAAGCTCCCGAGGTCCCCGGCTCCAACTCAGAAGTGCCCCTTCTGCAAAGTGGCAGGCAGGCAGAGACAGATCCTTCCATGCCCGCGATGCAAGCCCACGTGCCACGCTCTTCCCACGTCCAGAACGAAAGCCCCAAGTGCCCACGCCGGGCCACACGGTCCACACCTTGAGTTATCAACAGGCATTCCATGCGGGGGACTCACGCCCGCAGTCCCAGGGGAGACTCAGATGTCCCACCATGTGCAGAATGCCGTATCGCTCTTCCGGAACTGTTTTGGCAGGAAACGGCAGGGAGGGAAACAGTTAATGAGAGTCTTCTTGGAACAGAGTTTTCATACTTGGCTGAAGGGGCGTTACAGATGATCCACAAAAGCAAAAGAGTCTAGTCTGGTAACCGACTACAAGGCGTCTCACCCCGTGCAGCGGGCATGCGAGGGGCAGCCTTCACCGCTGTCTCTGGGGAGGAAATGAGGCTTCATGAATCGGAAGGGCCACAAACACAACATGAAAGGAGAAGCCTGCATGGGGGAGGACATTCCCAAGTGGGGTCTTGACATGAAGACAGGGACAGAGGCAGGAAGCCCAGGCGCGTCCAAAGAATGTCAGCCTGGCAGGGTGTAAAGCTCTCACAAGGGAGTGTCTGAAGATAAGGGCAGAAGGGGGAAGATTAGGAACTTGACCTTGAATCAGAATCTGGACAATATCCTGTAGGCAGTAGGGGCCCAGAGAAGGTAGGGTATGGAAGCAGGGAAGCGACATTATTCGAGCAAATACTTCTGGAAGACTGATCTTGTAGGCAGACGCAAAATGAATTTCTCCTGCCCTTGACTCCATCTTGGCACCGGACAGAAACGAGGGCTCACAGCAATGCAGCGCAGAGAATGAACGTGAGCAAGGACTCTAGAAGCTGCGAGGGAAGGCCTCACGATGTGGTCAGACAAGACACGATGGACCAAAAGAAGAGGCCAGTGGTGCCGAGGTGTTGAGCTCCAGTGATTCAGAAAATCACAACGACCAGAGATCAAAATGGAAGAAGAACATTAAGTCCAATATCCCATTTCAAAGGCCATGAATCACACCTGCGATTTATCAGTTCTATCTCAAAAATGCTTCACTGTCCAGACAAAAGGCACTCCATGACAAAGCAATGCCTTTTGTTAGACAGGAAAATCCCCAAAGTTACCGCTTCAGTTTGCTTAATTTGAGTATTTTACTCATTCTCCTCGAGCCCAGTTGCTTCAGAAAGGAAAGCTGACTCACCCAGGGGAAGTATCAAGTTGTGAAATCATCTGAGTGTGTATCTCTGGTAACAGAGAAGCCCATTGAAAACTGGAAACTTCCACCTAGATGTGTGGAGACTTTCACAAGTCGTCATTACGGGCCCACCTGTGGCGGAAGGAGCCACACCAGCCAGGCAGCCCAGCTTCCAGAACGCTCTCTCTCTCTCTCTCCAGCATCCCGGCACCGACTGTCACCCTCTCTACTGCCCAAGATGCCCAACAGGAAGGTCAACTCAGGTGGAGGGGCAGTGAGGGAGCTCCAGAGGAGCTCCGCAATTTCTCAGCTAAAACCTGCTCCCGCAAAAGTGGAAATGAAGCAAAGTGTCTTCAAACAAAAAAGTGCCAACACAAGGGAAAACAGGCTGCAGGGGCTAACCAAGAAACTAAAGATCTACCTGCAGAAAATGGAGAGACTAAAGCTTGAAGAGAGTCCAGCCTCCAGAGAAGTAGAGATGAAGGAAGACCACTCTAAGATCATATGCCATGTCTTTTTGGTGGGCCCTGTCTCCTAGTACAATGCAAAAGATTTCATTACTATTTTGGAAATGTAAGCTTTTTAGTAGCTCTAGGAATATTTTCTTTTTAGGATTTATTTATTTGAGAGAGGGAAAGAGAACGCAAACCCGTGCAAGTGGGGGAAGGGGCAGAGGGAGAGAATCTCGAGCAGACTCCGTGCTGAGCACAGAACCCTACTCGGGGCTCAATCTCACGACCCTGAGACCATGACCTGGGCTGAAACCAAGAGTCAGACACTCAACCAACTGAGGCACCCAGATGGCCTTAGTAGGTCTATGAATTTTTTTTTTAAAGGTTTTATTTATTTATTTGACAGAGAGACAGGGAGAACACAAGTAGGCAGAGCTGTAGGCAAAGGGAGAGGGAGAAGCAGACTCCCCACTGAGCAGGGAGCCCGATGTGGGACTCGAACCCAGGACCCTGGGATCATGACCTGAGCTGAAGGCAGCCGCCTAACTGACTGGGCCATCCAGGCGCCCCAGGAGGGAATGCCACCTCATCCAAGTTAGGTGTGAATATTTGTTTAAGAGGTAAAATCATTCGCTGGTTATTTTTTGGTACAACCAGAAGAGTGGGATACTGAATCCTAGGAGGCTCTGGCTGTCTGGGGGGTGAGCCTGACATTCCATGGGTGGGGGGAGCAGTTTTTATGGCCAATACAAGGCATATGACATGGCAATTTGGAGTCACGGTCGTGTATTTGAGGTGTCCTGAACGTTGGAAGTTACCTCTATCCCCACATTTCCTAAAGAAAACCATTTCCCTGATCCTGGCTCTCCCAGTCCCTGAACATGCTAGTCCAGTTTCCCTAAACACTTTGTCAACCTGTCTTGAAAACCTGACCGTCCAAACATGCGTTTAGGATGGTAAATTGTGAATTGTGAATGAGTGGGATCTGTGGTTGAACGGCGACTGTCAACGCAGAACCTACTGGTACTTGGTATCTTCTCAAGGAAAATTTGCCTCCACATTTCAAGCTGGAAAGTCACCGTATATAACAGTTTAGTAAAGAATCACGGACTACATCTTTTTAGATCTTTGGTATCTATGTTAAAAACCGTGTAAAATGAAATGTGTCTGTGTACAGATCATCGAAACCACCAATAAAATCTCAGTGGTGAAAGAAAAAAACTCTTTTCCTCATAGATGAGAACCAAAATCAAAAAGCAAGAGAAAAGATAAAACAATGCCCCCCCAAAACTAACCAAATAAACCACAACGCACCTCACAGGTTTTGGACAGTAGGTGAGCAAGCTGATGTTTAGTCCAAGGCTTGCAGGAACATGAGGGTCTGCTCTGGAGATTTTCACATACTCCTTTCAGCCTCTGTAACAGGAATGCTCATCACACGAGGCCCTATCACAAAGAAAGGCCAATGTGGCCCGGACAAAGGGACCACAGCAGCTGAATGGACAGAGCCCAGCCGATGAGATGCACGGAAGGAAGAGAGGACTGGGTGATGAGCCTCTGTGCAAAGGGGGCACCTGGCCAACGCAAATGCCAAGGGAAAAGTCCATCAGAAGAGGAGGACGAGATTTGGAGGCTGCAATCAGCAGTCCGAGGTCTAGACAGAAAAAGGGAGGACGCTCACGGAGGCACGGGGAAGGGCGGGGGTCTGCACCCGGCACCCAGCTGGGTGGGAAACGGGGGGGGGGGGGGAGCGGCATTCATTCTGAGTCAAGGCTCTGCTGCCCGCCCGGGGCAGGGTAAGGCCTGGGGTATGTGCCTCCTCCAGACAGGTCTGGGGCACGAGGACTGCAAGGTCCTGATCACCACATCATCACTGCGCCCCAGGGAACACAGGCCTGTCCGTGAAAGGGACGGTGTCTGGAAAGCAACACTCAGAGCGTTTTCTGACCACCGCCATACGTCAGAGAGGGCCCAAGCCAGGAGGAGAAACAAGGCTTTGTCAACGACTCTTCCAACGGTGCGGCCAGCAGCCTCAGGCGTTGCCCCGGCTCCAGATCTGCCCTTCATGCCCCGTGCAGAGACGCTGCAGTGGGACCCTGCGAACATTCCCGCTCTGCCGGCCGGCCCCGTGGTGGTGAGCACGGTCAGCAGAGGGCGCAGAAGGGACACGGGAGGAGGACAGGCCCTCGCTTCCCAAAGCCAGCCTGTTTTCCTCTCGGCCTGCTCCCGTGGACGGCGGTCACGCGCAGCGGCCAGCAGCACGGCGGCTTCCCGGCAAGTTCCAGAGGCTCACACCAGCCGGCAGCCCCCTGGGGAGCCCCAGTCGCGTCACCTGAGTGCCTTCCCAAGAGGCATTTCCACGGCACGTCACCAGCCCTGCCAGCTCCGCGGTGAGATCCCAGTGCAGCTGGGGGCAGCTTCCTGCCGGCCAGCTCCGTGTGGCTCAGTGAATGTCCCCACGGTCAGCAGGCTGCAGGCACCCCCACTCCACGGAGCTCCCAGTCTCAGCTGGTGGGGGGGGGGGCTGCTTCCTGAGCTCCTCCTTCCTCAGTCTTGGAGGCAGAGCCTGCTCCTTACAGCCCCTGTTGTGCATTCTTCAGGGTTCCCTTTACCTGGGACAGGTAGGCATGATTACTTGTCAGTCTGAGTACTCATCTGTTACTAGTTGATCAGTTTTTGCACTGGGGGCCAGCAAACCGTTCTATAAAGAGCCATACGGTAATAAACGTTTAAGGGTTTGTGGGCTCTCCAGCACATGCTGCACCTCGCCCAACCGACAAGACAGAGCCGGAACGCTGTCGGTATCTGGCCAGTGTGCTGAACCCTGCTTCACACGAAGCGTTTCCTGCTCAAATTACTGTACGGTTTGTGTCCGAACCGGACCCTGACAAATACACATGGCAGGTGACAAGTGCAGTGACAGACATTCACGGGGCCCGAGCAGCAAAATTAATATTGTGGTGTGGGTAGGGCGCGGGGGAGATGATGAGCATCGGGGAAGGTTTCAAAAAGGTGAGGGGCACCTGGCTGGCTCAGTCCGAGGAGCGTGCGACTCTTGATCTTCGGGTTGTGAGTTTGAGCCCCATACTGCGTGTAGAGACTACTTAAAAAAAAAAAAAAAGACGAGGTGTGAGACCTAGTACGTAAGAGTTACCTCCACAACTTACTTAACTACCTGATTTAGAGAAGGTCACTTATTTTTGTCTCTGTTTTGTCACCTAAAAAATTTCAAAACATGTTGTAAGCTTTAAAGTGTTATATAAGCGTATTCACAAACTATTTCACTTATAATTTGTTGGTGTACAAGGTGGGACTAGCTGGCCAGGCTTCTAGACGCTCAAGTTCAGTGACAAATGATCCCCTTCTCGATTTTAACATGAGGAAGCAAGGCTGAAGTGGTCGGGGAGAATGCTTCATTTATAATGCTCCAAGCTATTTATTGAGGTAGAATGGTTTCTAAGTCCTTTTACAAGGCCATTCGAAAAAAAAACCCTGAAGCTCAGTTAACCTAGATGTTATCGTTTCCTTTAAACCTAACTTAAAGTTTCCTTTTCCCCCTGTTTAGCTATTATAGCATCATAGAAAACTTCTGAAGTAGACAAAGTCGCAATATATAAATGGGGTATTTTACAAAAATTTAGCCTAAGTGGGTCAGGTAGAAACCAGGCCACATTTCCGCCACTTAAAAAAGCCTGATTTAAGTGGTAAATTCTCAGGGCAAGACACAAATGCCTCTGGAAACGACCCATGGTTTAAATACTGCAGATCTGTAATTAAGCAAGGGGGGAAAAGGGACACGAATTTCCCCAGGTGGCCCTTTGAACAGATACGCTAAGTAAAAGCCTGGTGTTTGTCGCTTAGGCATCAGTAATGGGTCCTCTTGGTTAAAATGGGAACTACATTTTCTAGAATCTATAGCCCAACAATGCCCCATTCCCCTTCTCCCCCAGCCGCTGTCAACCACCATTCTTTCTTTCCTTCCATGAACCAGACTACTCTAGACACCTTGTATAAGTGGAATCATACGGTATTTGTCCTTTTCTCTGCTCCTAGGACTCAAGGTTCATCCGTGTTACAGCGCGTGATGCTCGGCAGCCTTCCCTCCTAAAGCTGAACGATATTCCACCGCACGTATGTACCACCTTCTCTTCATTCTTCCATCTGTCAGTGGACACTTGGGCTGTTTCCAGTACCTACAACTCCTGCAGACTGGGTGGATGTCTGAATCAACCTTAGTTCAGAACCACTGTTCTCAACAAAGGATTAAGTATCCGAGAAAATCATCACAGCTCTCGTGAACACACACACAGAAAGCAAGACACTTCCAAAACCTCATTTTCATTTGCTGCCATGCAAAACCCATCCAGCACGGCAAGAAGCAGGCAGCCTCGTGCAGAGAAGTCTCTGCGGTTCCTGGCAGCTAGGCAGAAGGCCCATCAGGCCAGGTGGAACCACTGTGTCTGATACAGCCCAGCATTACCATGCAAAACAGGCCTCGTTGTTCTGGGCGCCATGAGTCCTGTCCCCTAAGAAGCCTTTGTTCTTTCTCCCTGGAGAAAACGGTCCTTCTTGTCTGCGGGCGGTGTTGGCTGGGTCCCCTCCATTCACACCCCCAACCCCATCACCGACACAGACACACTGTGCCTGGCTCGACACCGCACGAGGCCCCTACTTCCTCTACCACGGGACCAGATGCCCTCCTCCCGGCCTCCCGAACATCCTGGGTGTATCACCGAGCACTGCTCCGGACCCTGTTGAAGGTCCCCTGCGTATGCTTCTGGCCCTGCAGCAAGACCAGCACGTCTGTGAGGACAAGTCCCAGATGGGATCTGTGCTTATTCCCTCCTGTATCAATCAATGTCTGTTGCAAGGCAGAAAGCAACATTTCTGGAAAGGGTGAACAGAGAGGAAGACAATCAGTGAAGATCGCAAGGTTTTTGTCTAAGGCCAGCCTTTGTCCGAGGGTCACGGGAGGAAAACCCCACCACAGCCCTGGTCTTTCAAGTCTGTCTCAGAAATCACAGGAGCAGTTGGAGCAAAAGCACAGTGAGCAGGCTTCCCACCGGGCTGCCCGGGCTCCCACCCTTCTCCCAGGGCTTCTGAAAACCCGCTGCGCCGCTTAAACACGGATGGCTGGGGTTACTCAGTTTCGCAGTTTTCAAAGTAGAAAAGCCATCTGAAGGGGCTGATAGGCAATCATGAAACAGGAAAAGGAACTGCTGCACATGAGAACAAAGTGTCCCCGCTTTTCAGAACACATGGCTGTTTATTTTTCATGGACGTTCCCAGCCTACTGCAATTTCAAAGACACAGCGCTTGTTCCTTTCGATAACGCCGCCGCTGGGCAATGCAAGGGAGGTGCTACTCAGAGGGAACCTGGCCACACTTCCCTTCACCTTCCCTTCGGGGACACTCGGAGCTCCCGGCAAGCCTTCGTCTTCTCACTGGATGAGCTACGGATGACCTCATCCACCACAAGGGCTTTCTTTTGGAAAAACTCTTTTCAGTGATCTTCCCATTGAATGCGTGCTCCCCAAATTCACATGTGCAGACCTAATCCCCAGCGGGGATGTTGCAAGGTGGGGCCTTTGGGGGAGGGGAATAGGTCCTGAGGGTGGAGCCCTCAAGAACGGGGCTGGTGCTCTTCCACAAGAGACCGCACAGAGCTCCCTCACCCCTTGTACCCTGGGAGGACACCGTGGAAAGACAGCTGTCTATACGCCAGCAAAGGGGCTCTCGCCAGACACTGTATCTGCCCCCACGCCGGTCTTAGACTTCTGGCCTCCGGAACTGTGAGAAATAACTATTTGCTCGTAAGCTGCCCAGTCTGTGGCATTTCTCTTACAGCAGCCCGAAAAAACAAAGACAGATGTCAAAGGCCCAGCCCACGGAGCCTAGCTACGCAGTGCAGGGGAACATGCAGCTCTGGGTGGCACAGCAAGCGCTCATGAGGTCGGGAAGGGGCCGCGTGTACCGAACATGCAGCTCTCGGGAAGGAGCAGGTGCTCCCCTCTGAAGGGACACCTGCCACCCAGGGCTAGCCACGGGTGGCTCAGAGGAAATCGGCACTCAGTGGGAGCAGATCTTTTTTTTTTTTCCCCTAAAGCTGACCCTCTGGATTTTTATGGGTACTTTCCCTAGGTCTTCAAAGGCTGGCAGTCCTTGGCTTTTAAAAGAGAGGTGAGAAAAAAAAATCATGTCGGAAGGTCACATGCATGTAAGCCCCCACAGCAGCCTCTGGTTTGGGTAATTCCCATCCTACTTGGTCAAACACACCTCGTCTTCTGTGTCAGAGTCCGTGGCACCATGCAGGAACTCTGCACACTCAGGCGGTCTTCCAAACGTCCCTCTGCCCGGGACTCTGCTAGTGTGCCTACCTGCATCTTTCAGGGTGATGCCCCCCCCCCAATGCTGGCCTCAGACGGTCTCCGATGGCCAGGAGCCCTGCTCTCCCCAGAGGCGGAATCCACCGCAGGAGGGGACAGGGAGGGGACAGCTGTGGGCCGGAGCTGAGCGTGCAGGACAGCAAACGCTACAATCTCGGTCGCCTGCCCTCCCCTGAAGTGCCCGGGGCGAAGTCCTGAGAAGACCAAAACAATTCATCCAGCAGACACGGAGGCTTTCGAATGAGCCATAATTCTTTATAAATCCAGACCATTTTCCTTTCTTGGAACTTGATAATCAACAAACGGAATAGCTCTAAAGAGCAAAAAAAACCAAAAAAAACAATTTTTTTTAATTACAAAAGCTAACAAAGTACTGAGGGACATAATTTATTATGTCTGAGAAACAGGCTAAGAAAACCTATAATGTCTTGCTTATTGAGGTTTGTATTTAAGAGTAAGACATACTGCATCTGCCCTAAAAAAAAAAAATTCTAGCAGGTATGAGGAGTCATTTTCTCTTCATCTAATGCTTGTACTCCTTGCTGGCAAAGAATAATAGTATAAAGCACTTAAAAAAAAAAAAAAAAAAACACCAAAAAACCGTGGAGCGGAAGAGGGGTTGATACTTCTAAAATCTAATTGTTTAAATGCAATGGGACTACATGAAAGCACATTTTTATGACACTAAACACATTCCTCATCTCATCAGTAATATTATTTCTCCACAGTGAACTGACGTTAGAATCAAACCAAAATAGCCAAGCTGTTATCTAACTTGGAACTCTTCTCGGTCACGAAAAAGAAAAACACTGAAGATTTAAGCTACTCCAATCATAAGGAGACTGTACAAAAATCAGAAACCCTTTGCTGCTTTTTCAACTTGTACAGGCTAAATCTTCAATCCCTAATGCTGTTTATTTCCCCTGAGTTCATTCACAGCTTTGGGGGAAAAAAAACAAACATTTTTAGGTCTTAAGAAAAAAAACAGAGTCAAAATAAAATGACTTAGTTTTCCTAACACAGTAGCGCCACAGTCCTCAGCCAAGGCAGAGCAAATTCAAAGCTTTGTGGTTGTGGTTTGGGGGGTGTGCAAACTTTTACCAGATCTCAGAATTTGCTTAGTAGCCCAACTCACTTTTTCGCAGGTTAAAGACTGAATTATTCACCCATTAACTAAAAACACAGAGTTAATTTTATGTGCTTAGTTTATGATAGGCAAAAGTGTGCAGAGGCAAGGCACAGAGATGCCAAGAACACCACCACACCCCCGGGGTTGTGCACGTTGAGGATGGATGGAGTCACCATTTCTTCCTGGGTCTGGGTGGTTTAACACAACATGGCAGAGCTCAGCAAAGTCATTTTAAAAAATCATTTTATTATTATTTATTTGTCAGACAGAAAGAGAGCACAGGCAGGGGGAGTGGGAGAGGGAGAAGCAGGCTTTCCGCGGAGCAGGGAGCCTGATGCGGGGCTCGATCCCAGGACCCTGGGATCATGACCTGAGCCGAAGGCAGATGCTTAACTGACTGAGCCACCCAGGCGTCCCAGCAAAGTCATTTTTTAAAAGCTAGCAGCAGCCTGGCTTAATTTTGTCTCTTGTGCCTTATCCAGTCCTTTTAGGACAAAATTTGATATAAAATATATATTTGTCTGTTAGGACTCATATGGGACTACTTGGGATTTTTAAGTCACTGTTCAAAAAAGTAAGGAGGCAACTATCTCCCATGACAAACTATAAAAAAATTCTGCCCAAGCACCTGGAAAACAAAGTCGGCGGAGGTAACAGTGACAAATTCCAAATACAGCTGAAATATCCAACGCGACTGGCAAAAGTTCTCTTCACTGTATGTGGCATTCAGAACATAAGAAAGAAATGCTGTTTTTTCTCTTTACAAAAGAGCGGACAGTTTATAATTACGATTTTAAAAAGCCAAAATTTAAAACAGAAGTGACAAAGGAAAAAGCGAACAATGTTCTTGGTCTCTTCATTTAAGGAGAGGTCCTTGAGGGGCGCCTGGGTGACTCAGTGGGTGGAGCGTGTGACTCCTGATCTCAGGGTTGTGAGTTTGAGCCCCACACTGGCTATAGAGATTACATTGAAAAAAAAAAATCTTAAAAAAAAGAAAAAGGAGTCCTTGAACATCTCTGTATCATGTATAACGTTCTTTGACATGGTTTTGACATGAAATGTGGTAACATTATTGGTGCCAATCAAAATCACTGAGGACGATTTTATAGTAAGATCAGAATCCTGTGTTCCTATTTATTCTGATTCTTCTCAATTTACTATAATCCAACTTTCCACCTTAGGACCCCAAATTAAAAACGGCCATCCCGGGGTGCCTGGCTGACTCAATCAGTGAAGCGTGCGACTCCTGATCTCAGGGGTTGTGAGTTTGAGCCCTACACTGGGTGTAGCGATTACTTAAAAATAAAACCTTTAAATAAAATAAAAAAATAAAAATGAAAACGGCCATGCCTCCGTGCTTAGAGTTCATTTCTTACTCTTTCCCTGGGTGGTTTCTGTAGAACCCAAACTGCTCATCTGCCACTTCTATTTCCACTCTTAAAAACAAGGGGCGCCTGGGTGGCTCAGTCGTTAAGCGTCTGCCTTCGGCTCAGGTCATGATCCCAGGGTCCCGGCATCGAGCCCCACATCGGGCTCCCTAGTCCGTAGGGAGTCTGCTGTTCTCCCTGCTTGTGCGCATGCGCGCTCTCTCTCTCTCTCTGGCAAATAAGTAAATTAATTATTTATAAAACAAACAAACAAAAGAACAAGTGCGGGGAAGGCCAGGCAAGTGTTCCCCACCCCCAGCTCTCCAGAAAAGCAGGGCAAGGATGACAAAGAGAGAGGTGCCCTGACGGTCACTATGCATCAGAGTCGGAAGAATCAGTGGGCACCTCTACATGAGAGAAACTAAGAATAGAGAAGAGCCACCCCGTCGGGCTGTTGCCTCGGGCAGGTGGGTCTGAAGCACAGCAGCCGGACGGAGGACTCCATACCCTTCCAAACTGGCAAAGCAATGACAGGTTACAGTGGGAATTATGCTTTTAGGATGGAATGGGTCCTATCTGAAATGTAACGAAGGAATGAAGGAACTTTCCCCAGAATCCCTAACTTAAATATGATTACTGCTATTAAGACTATTTGTTTTATACTTATTCTTTACAAGAGAGTTCTCAGGAAGCCCCCGGAGGCAAAAAGTGAAACTGTTCAGTATGAGGTTTCCCTAAGTAAAAACAAACACATAAATACACCTAACACTCAAGCTTTAGGTGAACTTCTTCCTAACACCTATCGTCAGGTGTTTTATTACAGTATACCAGGCCTGAAGTGTCAGCAACATATAAGATTCAAAAGTACAAACCAAATTAAAGAGCCTGGGGGACGCGGGGTGGGGGCCGGGTGGTCTTCCAATGCAGGCTTTCCTTAAAGCATAGTTTGTGTGGTTAAAAAAAAAAAAAAAAAAAAAGACACATGTCTCTTCTATTTCTTCATCTGGGTTACAAGTATGATTTCTATGTAAAAACTCATCAGTGCCTAGGCTTATAACGTGAGCGCTTTTCTGTATGTAGATCCTCATTCAAGAACAAGTTTTATCACTCTCTTTCGTGGGCTTAATTGTGTTCCCCAAAGAGACATGCCGAAGTCCTAACTCCCAGAACCTGTGAACGTGAGCTTATTTGGAAACAGGGTCTTTGCAGATGGAATCAAGTTAAGAGGAGATCATACTATATGAAGGTGGGCCCGAATGCAACGGCTGGTGTCCTTGGAAGAGGGAAATTTGCACACAGACACACAGGGGAGAAGACCATGTGAAGACAGAGGCAGAGACTGGAGTGATGCATCCTTAAGCCAGGGAACACCACAGGGTGCTTGGAACAACCAGAAACTGGAAGAAAGCAAGGAAGGATCGTCCCCAGAGCCTTCCGGGCAGCATGGCCTTGCTGAAACCTTGATTTCTACCATCCAGCTTCTAGAACTGTGAGACAATAAACTTAAGCAACCAGTTTGTGGTACTTGGTTATGACAGCCCTGGGAAACTTCTACATCTTCGTTTTGCCACAGGAAAAGGCTACGATGTAGATGGACACAAAAACCTTCTGGCACAGCGACTTAAAGGTTCCAGAAGACCAGGCTGTTCCAAGCATGGGCTTTCGAAAGAATCCAGAGAAGCCCGCTCTCCTGGCCACCTACCTTCTGGAGTCCCAGCAGGAGGATGGGTGCACCCTGCCCTTCCATGGGATAACGGATCTCCCCCTCCCCAACCAAGGAAAGGCTGTGGGGCTCCCTTATGAGCTGGTGGTATCAGGTCTGTGAGCACCCAAGAAACAATCACATGAAAATAGGCTTTCCTTTTCTCTTAAAGGAAATCATCTGCAAAGCCTAAGAGGTACATTAACAAAGCTTTAAAGATGCTTTCTGGATTGTTTTATATTGTCTGTGGGAGGTAGGGGGGACAGGAGGGGTGCAGGGTAAGGCAGAAAAATAGGAGTACATCATCCATTGTTGAAAACTCCCAGGCCGGGTGCCAGGGGCGGAAGAAAGGGCTTAAATGTCCAGCTTTCCCCAGAGATACACACACACACTTGGGTCAAACCACTCATCTTTTCTAGGCCTTTGTTTCCTTTCTCATCAAAATCAGCAATTCAACCCTGACTGTATTTCTTTCGGCTTTACAATCTTGAAACTCCGGTTCTACAGTCATTCTTACTGTGGGTCTAATTCAACTGTCTTGAAAACTGCAGTTCGGGATTTGTGCGTTACTGAGGTGTGAAGTGTGTTCCCAGGGGAGACTGGGTGTAACAGAAAGCAAGCCTTTGATAGACCCAGCTCAAACAAATTCAAGGTGCTGGTAATAAGAATTAGGCCCCAGATGTTACGAAAAGCCAGCAAGGAGTGAGACAGATGCTTAGCAGGACAATTCCGGCAGGGGGTTCGGGCATCAGAAGGGAATACGTTTGGTACCACTTGAGCTGCCACGGCAGACAGGAGGGTAGAGGGTCCTTCTTAAAAGCAGAGCATGGGGCGGGTGGCGGGGGGGGGGGGGGGGAGTCGCGCCTCGGTGGCTCAGTCGGTTAAGCGTCTGCCTTCAGCTCAGGTCATGATCCCGGCAGTCCTGGGAACTGAGTCCTGAATCGGACTCACTGCTCAGCAGGGAGTCTGCTTCTCCCTGTCCTGCTCCCCCTGCTTGTGCTCTCTCTGTCATAAATAAATAAAATCTTAAAAAAAAAAAAGCAGAGCATGGAAAAAAGTGCAGTTAACTGAATATTGCAACCGTCATCTTTAGTGGAATGTGTTGTCGGGGGGTAACGCTGGGTTTCTGCAGACTGCCACAGAGCCTTTTCATGGGCACTAACCTCCCAAAAGGTCTGAATGGCTCAGCCAGCTGACAGTCATGCCCTGCATTCCAACAGATGTCTATCCTCACGAGAGACTGCCTTTAACGAGCAGGCCCTTTCTACTGGGCCATAACTCTTTAAAGAAGCAGAATGAGGCAGTGACAGGCTTCTTCTCTAATACAGTGAACTCCTGTTAATTCACAACTAGAAGCTGAAGGAATAAAACAGACTCTAGTCACCTGGGGAACATCCTCGGCTCTAATTCCAGGCTAAACAGTCAATAATTAACAGAGCACTACTACAGAACAAGATTTTCGGCTTTTTACCCTTATAAAGGCAGCACAGGGCAGAAGGTAAGAGTACGTTGTGCCTAAACAGTGAAAGTAGCAGCATGTTGACAGAACACATTGAAATTCTGTACCTTTCCACATGTCTACACATGCACCTGAATAACAGCATTGTCTTCACAGAGACACTGCAGGAAAATTCTGTACGCACGCGCGGGCAAGGAACTCAAACATCTGACTGGCAAGCACGACGCTGTTGGTTCTGAGCCCCAGCCTGCTGGAGGGCCAGTTAGCACAAGAGATGCTGATCTGACCAGGTAATTCCTGCGCTCGCCATCATTTCGGGCTCTGACGGGGAGACTCGGGTTCTCAATAGGAAAGTCGCATCTATTACAAGGATATAGGGAATCACAGAAACCACAGGACTGAGAACTACCCCAGAAGGTTCCAGAGAGCGAAGAGGAGAGGAGGAAAGCAGGAAGTCAGCAAAGGCCTCAGGGCAGACACCTCCTGGTCAAGATGCAATGCATGAATACGTATTATGTAGATGAACGACTATGTATTATGTATATAAAGTGGCATGGACTACTATTCAGCAATACGATGAACCTTGATGCAGTAACCTGGATGAATCTCCAGAGAATTACGCTCAGCAAAAACAGCCGATCCCGAGGTTACAGACTGTAGGATTCCATCTAGGTACTATTCTTAAAATACAATTATAGAAACAGTGGCTAGGGCTTAAGGAGTAGGATGGGGTTGAAGTGAAACCGGCGTGGATCCTCACGGTGATGGAAAGGTGCTGCATCTTGATTATCCACATCAATATCCCGGTCGAGATACTATTACTAGAGTTTTGCAAGGTGTTAACACCAGGAAAACCTCTATCTTTTTACATTGGCAACTGAATCTATAGTTACTGCAAAATAAGTGTTTAATTGGGGTGCGGAGGTGGGGAAGACTGGCAAAGACATCATGAGGTACCAGGCCTCTACCAGGAGCAGGAAGCAAAGAGATCTCGCTGACTCGTAGAAGGTCATGGTGACAAGTAGGGGGTCCTCCTGACAAAACCTAACAATGGGGAGATTTTCATAAGGAAATGGGGGTGCTATGAAGAAGGGGGAACGTGAGCCAGGAAACCAAACAGCACTGAAATCCGCTGTACGCTTCTCAGATGGGGAACTCTCTGTAGCCAAGAAGCAGGTTACTCACTGTATGACCACTGAAGCCGCTTTTAAAAATATTGCCAGGGGCGCCTGGGTGGCTCAGTCATTAAGCGTCTGCCTTCGGCTCAGGTCAGGGTCCCAGGGTCCTGGGATCAAGCCCCACGTCGGGCTCCCTGCTCAGCGGGGAATCTGCATCTCCTCCCTCTCCCCCTCCCTGCTTGTGTTCTCTCTCTCCCTTGCTCACTCTCTCTCTCAAATAAATAAAATCTTAAAAAAAAAAATAAAGTATTTCCAAAAAGACTCTGCCAAAGTTCCAATGATGTCATTTATTGTCACACTCAGGAGGCTGTTGGCAAGTCAGCCATTAACTGGAAGTTAGAGAGATCAAAAGAACCCCCGAGGGTGATGTATAACACACTTCACGCAGCCCGCTTCTGTCATTTTAAGCAAACACAGTATTAGGTTTTAACAAGCACTCAGTTTTTATAATAAACAAGTATCCTTTCCAATTTAACTGACAGCTACACACCAGTATCAATAATGCTTCACTGATGTGAATGTGTCTAATTCAATGAAACACAAAACCCTGGGATTTAGATGAGAATGTCCCTCTGAGCTGAATAAGAGGTCTTTTTAGTGATATATACATATTTAAAGTAGGCTCCAACGTAGAACTTGAACTCAGGATCCTGAGACCAAGACCTGAGCTCAGATCAAGAGTCAGACACTTAACTGACTGAGCCACCCAGGCGCCCGTTTAGTAAGAGATTTTTAACCCCATGCTCATTCAAGTACATAGCGGGCAGTTTCTAAATGAACAGGCCTTTGAGGTTGACAAAATTTGTCCTGCCTTATTTTGGGTTGACTGCTAGAAAGACTTGTGAATAGATGATCATAAAACTGAAATAATGACATACTGCTGGAGTTTGGGACAATTATGAAACTGTCATGTGATAAATCCAGATCAGACCCAACTCCTCTCCCTGGAAGTCTTCATGTGGTACACTGCCTAGTACAGAGCCTAGCTAATGGTAAGCACTCAGATACTTTCTGGACAAATAAATGTGTGAAAATAACCCAACACTTGTATAACGAGTGGTCCCTTGTCATTTACCGTCACCTTATTCAAAAACCAATGAGCAACACATGTGTGAAGCTTTCACAAATGTTTTGAAAATCTTTTTTAAAACATTTATTTACTTGGGGGGTGCCTGGGTGGCTTAGTCGGTGAAGCGTCCACCTTCGGCCCAGGTCATGATCCTGGGGTTCTGGGATTGAGCCCCACATCGGGCTCCCTGCTCAGCGGGGAGTCTGCTTCTCTCTCTGACTGCCACTCCCCCTGCTTGTGCTCTCGCTCTCGCTCTCCCACTCTCTCAATAAAATCTTTTAAAAAAAGATCTATTTGAGAGAGAGAGAGTGCATGCGTGCAAGCAGAAGCATGGTGGGGAGGGGCCAAGGGAGAGGGAAAGAGAGTCTCAAGCCAACTCTGTACTGAGCATGAGCCCCACAAGAGACTCGATCTCACAACCCTGAGATCAGGACCTGAGCAGAAATCAAGAGTCAGATGCCTAACTGTGCATGTCACAGAAGGAACAAGATCAACAAGATGAAGGAGAGATGGTGAGTGAGTAGTAGCCTCCATTGGGACCACTCCTGCTGGGGGGCAACTCCAGCTCTCCTTGGGCATGCATGCTTAAGACCAGAGGATATTCCCTGCTTCCTGGGCTGTCAGATGTGCTTGGCTTGCAGCATTCTTGTACCAGCTGCCAAAACAGCCACCCCAGGATGGTTTAGAGCTGCAGATGAGCCATGCTTAGGGGGGCAGGGACTGAAGGCTGAATGGTGCTCCCATGCTCTGTATTACACACACACACACACACACACACACACACAGACAGCTGGCCGAGTCCGGATGTACTGTTAGCTGTACTATTGGGTAAATGTTCTTGGCCCGAGGATGGTCCTGTCTGAGTGGATGGCATTTGCTCTGGCCCTTTAGGTGATCAAGATAGATGAATGGAACAGAATCTGTGTGTTCCAGGAAAAACAACACAAGACCCTTCACTGAACGGCTCAGTCGGTGACACGGGGCTGGGCTCCTGGCATGCACTATTAAACCTTCCCACAACATTGGAAATGTACCCAGTAACACCCCTATCTTGCAGATAAAACAGATTCACGAGGCTAAAAAGTTGGCCAAAGGACAGTTTATTCAGCTCCGAGATCTGAAGTAACTCATTCAAGGTCATATATCTAATTAGTGGTGAAACATAAAACATATCCTAGAGTCTCCCTCTCTTTCCTCTCCTGATAACCCTGTAGCAAAAGATTCTTATCTCCTAGAACTTACATCTCAGTAGACACGCGACAACTTCACTAATGTGGCAACAGCCATGAAGAATACACAAATTTGGGGTCTCCTATGACCAGGCAATGCACTGGTGAATTCATGCATGTGGATTTGTAATCTACACCACAGGTTCCCTTTGGAATCCTCACGTGTGCTCTGAGGCATTAAGTGTACTAACTCCCTGATTACATCAGTTTCCCGAATCTGTAAGAGATTCCTTCTTCCGCCCCTCTCCTACATTATGCGTAAGGAGAAATGCAGCCACAGACGCAGAGGATTAAAGAAAAACCATTTTTAAAATTTAATTCCACTGGGACATGATTAAATCAGAGGGGAGAAATCCTTAGAAAGAATCAGCCACCAGTAAATGAGACTGGGGAATGCTCTGTATAGCTGGCGCAAGCTGTTGGCAGGACCTCAGAACACAGGCTGCAAACTCACTCGTGAGGACAAGAATACGGAATGAATCAAATCCCAAGTATCACTCCTATGTCCGGACTGGCTGAGGCGTACGCCACGGACTTCTTAGGAACCGCACGCTTGATAGCTGGGTGTCGGTCACTTATTCTCTCCAGACCTCCGTAGTTACTCTGCTGGCGCCTCTCTTCCACCTCTCATCAAACGTCCACATCTCTGGATGCCCGCATACCACGGCAACTCTCGTGCTCATTTGCGAGTACCTTGCTACGTCGGTATTTTGCAATCATATCTGGATTCACGCAGCTTTTAGGACAAAATCAGTCAATCAATCCTACCTTCCTTTGGTGCACGCTGCACTCCAGCACACTGTGGTCACACTCACCACAGGTGCCTCTGGGACAGCATTTCATCCAAAGACCAGGATGTGCCCTGAAAGTCCGTAGGATGGTATCACTTCCTGACCACATTATCTTATGCTTCAAAATGAAGCCCCAACCGGGGAAGGGCCCAATTCCTTGCCCTCGGGTTTGATGGCTATCATCCCGGTAGCCAGGCAAGGAGATCTGCCTGGTTTCATGAATACTGAGCTGAAGCCAATTCAAGCACAGAACAGTAAAAACAGTTAACAGCTTTAACAAACCAAAAAGACAAAACCCAACAGATCAAAGGCGATATTCTAGCAGTTGGATTACCCTCTCATAAGTGGGAAGTTGATGTGTCTTGGAGTCCAGATTCCATGAATAAAATTCCATGAAAGGAAATGAAACCCAGAAGCAGTTAGCATGAATCTCAGTGCTGTACTGAACCGGTTACAAAGTGTCTGTGGGAAAACAATGAATTTTCTGGAAGGCAGACCCCAACCACGGAGCAGCCAGGATGAGGTCTGAGGCAACAGATGTCAAATCTGTGTTCAAGGGCGCCTGGGTGGCTCAGTTGGTTAAGCAACTGCCTTCAGCTCAGGTCATGATCCTGGAATCCTGGGATCGAGTCCCACGTCGGGCTCCCTGCTCGGTGGGGAGTCTGCTTCTCCCTCTGACCCTCTCCCCTCTCATGTTCTCTCACTCTCTCTCTCTCAAATAAATAAATAAAATCTTAAAAAAAAAAAAAATCTGTGTTCAAGATGGCTAATCTCTGGGGAGGAATGAAAAGGGACCACAAGGAGGTCAAAGTCATGGAGAATTTTCAAAAGTACCCTGAAACACACACACATACACACACACCCCTGCAGTTCAGCAGAGAAACTGAATGATCTCCTATAGCTACAAGAACATGCATGCATCTCCTGCACAAAAGAGTGAAAAAGCTAGACCCAAATAAATGTATGTATTCCATTTATATAAAGGTCAAACAGAGACTAAAGTAATCTACGGTGTGAACATTTAAGATATAGTATCTTAAGGGCAAGGCCCAATGGCAGCCCTGGTTTTTCTTTTTCTCTCTCTCTCTTTCTTTCTTTCCTGGTTTTTCTTTTTCTCTTTCTTCTTTCTTTCTCCTTTCTTTCCTTCCTTCTTCTTTCTTTCTCTATTTTTTTTTTAAGATTTTATTTATTTATTTGATAGAGAGAGACACAGCAAGAGAGGGAACACAAGCAGGGGGAGTGGGAGAGGGAGAAGCAGGCTTCCCCTGCTTGACTCGTTTGGTTTGTTTGACTCGATCCCAGGACCCTGGGATCATGACCTGAGCCGAAGGCAGATGCTTTAACGACTGAGCCATCCAGGCGCCCCGCCTTTTTTTAAAATCAATCTTTTTTTGGGCACCTGGGTGGCTCAGTTGGTTAAGCGACTGCCTTCGGCTCAGGTCATGATCCTGGAGTCCCGCATCAGGCTCCCTGTTCAGCGGGGAGTCTGCTTCTCCCTCTGACCCTCCCCCCTCTCATGCTCTCTCCATCTCATTCTCTCTCTCAAATAAATAAATAAAATCTTTAAAAAAATAAAAAATAAAAAAATAAAATCAGTCTTTTTTTACCCCGAAGATTTTATTTATTTGAGAGAGAGTGCACAAGCAGGAGTTTGGAGGGTAGGGGTAGAGGGAGAAGCCAACTCGCTGCTGACGCAGACCCTGATGCAGGGCTCGATCCCAGGACTCAGATCACGACCTGAGCTGAAGTCAGACGCCTAACCAACTGAGCCACCCAGGCCTCCCCAAGAATGTTCTATTTCTTGATGTGGATAATGAATTACACACCTGTGTTTGCTCCAGAAAAACTCATCCAGCTGTCCTAGCCATTTGGTCACTTTTCTGAATGCAAGTTATGCTTCACTGTCAAAATATATGTATTAACAAATAAAAGGCACCCACCACTTCAAAAAAATCAAACGGCAACCACATTCCGAGAACACGCAGCAGCACGTCCCCAACAGTTCCTTTCTAGATGGAATCAGCTCTTCCTTGGGATGCGGAGTGGCACCTCCATATACCACGACCATTTTAACACTGGCGTCTGGAAGCTGCAGGTCAAGAGCTGTACCAAGTGACAGGCCAGCTCATTCCCAGGTGAGGGGCCTAGGGCCCCTGGAGTCAAGGTTATGCTGACTGATGCAAGGCATCTCAGCAGAAGCATCAGGAAACCAGGATTCGGCCTCCGGTTGTGGCCGTGGGGGAACCTGAGACAACATGGCCAGGGGAGCTAACGCGGGGGATGCCACAAGAGAATATTCACAGGGAGGGCTGTGGGGAAGCAGGAACAGGACACCGCGTGTTACAGAGCCTTCCAGAGGCCTGGAGAAATGGTCAGCTGGACATGGTAGGGTTCCTGGCTTATACAGGCCATGTCCAGCTTATGGTGAGGCATTAGGGTGAGGCACAGATTTAGCTCACATTACTGTTTCCCTGAGAGTAATCTGAAAACATCAGTGAGTCTTTAAGAAATAGACACCCATATCATCCACTGCCTTTCATGATGCAAGTCACTAAATAAATGTGCTAGAAAATTCATATATACCCATATCAGCCACTGTCTTTCACGATACAAGTCATAAATAAAATGTGCTAGGAAATTAAACCACAGAAGAGCTTCAAGGGCTCAACAATAAGTCCAATTCTTATAAGGTTTCCTAGTCTCCTGGATGAACCCTGAAAATGAGAAAGTGAGGCCCCCACTCCTGGACACAGGCCTGTAGAAGCCTAGGAACTCCCAGGTCAGCCCGCCCTGTGGCCAGGGGTCTGCGACGCTCACCCTCTGTTCGGGGTTAAGCCAAGCACAAGACAGAGCATCTTTTCCCTGCAGCCCCCTCCAGAGCTCCCCACCCACTTTACTGGCCAGAACAGAAACATGTACCCACTACCAAAACAGTAACAACAACAACAACAACAAACCCACCGGAAAGACAAATGGGGACCACCGCCCAGACAAGTCTGGCCACCGCCCCCGCACAGCTGGACACAGCCCAGGAAGGGTGGGCACTAGGTGGTTATGTCGGCAGGGAACGGACACCACCTGGGCAGCCAGGGTCCCCCATGGATTCACCTGTAGATGGAAACAAAGGATCAGGCCACAGGAGGTCACAAAAGAAGGCTCCAAGTGGAATCACAGGGAGAGGCCTTTTCTCCGGAGAAGGAATACTGAAAGCTCTCGGGGGAGCATGCATTGGAGGGGGTGGGATTCTAAGACAGGGTGAGGCGTGGACCACTTGAGTGGCAGGCAGTTCTGGGCAGAGGCAACATACGAAATGGAAGTGGCAGGTGGTGGCGGGTGGGTCATAAAGGGAAGAGCGCAGAGAAAGCTTTCTCAGTGGGTGCCCAGCTGAGAGGGGGAAATGTGGGAACCCAGTCTATGGCCGGTGTGTGTGTGTGTGTCGGGGGGGGGGGGGAGCTGCTTAGCCACTTTGCCAAGGTTCTTTTTCAAAGTCAGCAGTCCACGAAGAAGCCAGGACAGTATTTAGAGCAGGGAACTTGCGTGAACAGAGCCGGGCTCACAGATGTGCTTACAGCACCTGGGAGGAGTGAGCAAGAGAGTCGAGAGGAGGCTACTTTAATTATCTGGACGGGGAGCCAAGTGGGAGGACAGGGACCAGAGCGCAGACGGACCTGAGACGGTGCCGCAGGGGGCAGCCTGGGAAGGGCAGGGGCGAGTGTAGAAGCAGAGCTTAGGTCAGCGAGAGGGAAAAACATGTGCAGCCGAGGGACGGCAGGCACCGCAGAGAAAAGAAGGCTATACAGTAAGGCATTCTCTGGCAGCTGGCAGGGGCCAGACAGAATCCCTTGTCATCCCCCCTTCCCTGAGGCTGGACTGCAGCCGCCAAGCACAACGTCGAACTCCCGAGGAAGTGAGGCTGCAGCAGAGGGGGACACCGGGACTCAGGAGGGGCACAGAAAGGTAGAAAGGAGAGTGACCTGGAGCCAGGAAGGGCTGACATGCAGACAAAGTTTAGCCCCTGGGCTCTGAGCCCTTTCAACTCTGGAAGCTTCCACCCCCTCACCCTTCCCGACATGGAGAGACAATAAAAGCCTTTGTTTTCAAGGAAAAAAAAAAAAAACATCTGGGAGGAGGGGTTGCTAGCTTGAAATGACTCCCCTGCAGTTTCAAAAGCAGGATCAGGGGGAGATGCTTTGGAGAACTGTGACCCAGTCTGGTTGCTCAGGCCTGCTCCTTAGTCAGGATTTACAGGTTGCTCTAGATCTCTCAAACTGTCTGCAGCAATATAGCACTTGGTAAGCAGTCTTTTTTTTTTTCTTAAGATTTTATTTATTTATTTGACAGAGAGAGAGAGAAAGCACAAGCAGACGGAGAGGGAGAGGGTGAAGCAAGCTCCCCACTGAGCAGGGAGCCACATGTGGGGCTCGATCCCAGGACCCTGTGATCATGACCTGAGCTAAAGGCAGATGCTTAACCGATTGAGCCACCCAAGCGTCCCACTTGGTAAGTAGTCTTGCAGAGCAGGTGCCCGGGAAACACTTGCCAGATGAACAAATGAAGACTGTTACCCAGAGATGGGCTCACCTAGGAAAAAAGCAAAGAAACGAAAGCAAAAAGCACAAGGAAGAGCCATGGCTCTGTATTCTGCAACAGAGCAAAGGTCAGCAAACAGTGGCATCGAGTCGCTTCCCCAGCAGCCAAGGGGCCTGCCAAACCTAAAACGGCGCAATCTGGCTCTGAGAGATCACTTGGCTGACTCCTGTGCTGGAGAAGGAGAGCCATCTGTCAACCCAACAGAACAAGATCTGCCCTGACAAGAGACCACTTGCTGAAGTGGAAATAAGACGTACATAGCAGCATAACCACTCATGCAATCCCCAACACTATTTTGAAGCCTAAAATATTTTAGTGTACAGAATGGACAGGATAAATAACATAAATACAGGACATGCTTGGCAGGCTCTCCTGTCTAAAACAATCACCTCTACAAACACACAAATAGCACCGTAATATTAGTCAGCTGGGGCTGCTGTAACAAATTCTACAGATGGGGCGGCTTAAACGATAGGAATTTATTTCTGCACAGTTCTGGAGGCTGGATGTCCCAGATCAAGGGGTCAGCAAGACTGGTTTCTCCTGAAGCCACTCTCCTTGGCTTGAAGACAGCCACTTTTTGACTATGTCCTCACATGGCCTTTCCACTGTGTGTGCAAGAATCCTTGGTGTCTCTTCCTCTTCATATTAGGACACCAATCAGGTTGGACTAGAGCCTCATTTAATTTTGCTACCTCTATAAAAGCCTTATCTCCAAATATGGTCACATTTTGAGGAACTGGGGATTAGGGTTTCAATATATGAATTTTGGGGGACAAAATTCAGCCCATACCACCAGCCCACCTGGACAATTCCAGTAAGAAAAGTTTCTTTGCCAAAAGGCTTCAGAAGGAAATTCATTGATTTTCCTCCCCTAAAAGTGTCAAAATTTCCAAAGCATGGAGGTTGCAAAAAATCTTAATTTCTAGAATTAAGAAAACTTGGAAAATCGAAGTAAAAAATATTACATGTAATAAGAATGGTGCTTTACCTCTGCGGTCTTCCTCCCAAAAAACCAGAACCTCGGTCTAACCATGACAAAAATATCAGACAAATCCCAGTAAGCAGAGCAGTCTACAAAACAGCCAACCAGCCCTGCTCAAAATGGTCAGGGTCAGCAAAACAAGGAAAGTCTGAGAATTGGTCACTGTCAAGAGCAGCCCAAGGCCAGAAGAGGACGAAACACAATGTAGCCCCTTGGAGAAATCCTGCAACAGAAAAGGACATCAGGGTTTGGAAACTAAGGAAATCTGAATAAAGTATGAGCTTATTAATCATTATCAATGTTGGCTCATTGACTGGGAAAACTCAGTGTCCTAACATAAAATGCTGACAACAGGAATGCTCTGTGTCAGCTGTGAGCCCTCTCTGTACATCAAAAACTCTTTCCGAAGTACAACTTTTATAACAAGCAGCAACAATGTATGTGCAGAAGCCATGCAAAACCAGCCTCATGAGTGACCAGCACTCGGCTCCTGTCTGGAGACCCCGGGAGCTCCTGTGTTCCTGAGAAGGGGGGACAACAGGCCACAGGTATTCTTCAGGGCACGCTGGGTTACGAGCCCCCACCAGGCGGACGGATGGCACCCTGCATCTCTGACAGGCAGGACAAGGTCAGGAAAGGTCACAGAAGCAAGGGGGACAGATCTCAGCTTTCCTTCCCTTCCTCCCAAGACAAGCCCCAGTCCACCCCTAGGATAGGGAGTAGGGAAGGGGTAGGAAAAGAGAGGCAGAGCAGGTTCATGTAGCCAAAGGGCCAGACTGAAATGTGTCTGCTCCCCCTGCGTTCATTTGGTGGGAAGGGAAGTGGAGGCGACCCCTTAGAAAACTCTGAACCATAGGCATTTGGCCATCAGATCAGGTGCTCGCTTTAGACTCAAGGAGAGTAGGTGGGGAGGGGTCTTCTGATTCACTCTAAAGAGCCCACCGGGTTTAGGGTTCAAATTCATCCAGCCACTATGCACCAGGCTGTGTGAATTCTCTCACAAGGACCTTAGGACAGGCCATGGGCCTACTACGGTTCGAAGGAAAAGTAAGAATATTCCAGAGAAATTCCTCCGAGTCCCACATGGACCCTCAGAAATTTGTTTAAATAAAAAATGTATCACTAAGTAGAATAGGTTACAAGGGAAATGGTCCAAACTCCCTAAATTTACATAACTTTAAGAGGAACTGAAAGAAAGAAATCTCAGGAAGTCATAAATAAGAGAAATTTACAACACAGAAGGCTCATGCTGCCAGATTACCGAAGCACACAGACACACACACCTCACACCCCACTCAGCATCAGGATATTTCAACATAAAGATCGCATTCTGGGGCCCGGTAGAGAAAACCGATCATGTTTGCACGTAACTCCTTCCGAAGGATTGCTGAGAGTGCACAGCAATGATGGAAAGAAAGAGTCCAACAACGCAGACTCCACTCTTGCGGCTGGCCAGGATAGGAGGCAGGGACCAGGGACCAGGGACCAGAAGTCGTCGGGGTGAGGAACGATGCAGCCAGCGTGTCCCATCTGCCACACGGCACACCGTTGTTCTTCTACCATCGCCTCCAGGAAATTCTCTCCTGTCCCCTCTCCCCTCTTGTTCTTCCTGGGGATTCAAGATGGCCCGAATCGAAAACTCCACGGGGCTTTCACCAGTCACCACATAAGCCAGACGGACAAGGCATGAGACGCATCAGAAGACAGTACGATGACTTATGCACTATTGTATGCATCATAAAAATCCTTGCACACGTACTACTTTACCATATTCACTGTAATGGAGGCTGTAAAGAATTCCTAAAAGAAATCTTTCCGTCTTCAAAGAAGCCTAGTTGGAAAAGCCAACTTGTGCAAAGTTGTATACAACATTCACTTGCTTTCTTAAAAATAACTATTCAGTAAAAAGAGTTTTACATTATATAAAAGTATAAAGAAGTGTGTGTTAGGGGTGGGTGGGAGAACACTCACCCACATTCCTTAACTAAAAAACATTTAACATCTTGATATACTCAATTTTTTTCTCTGTGTTGCGTATGCAACTTTAAATTATATGCATTTGCCCTCCTATAAACTCCTTAAATAGCAGCCTGGGCGCCTGGGTGGCTCAGTTGGTTAAGCGACTGCCTTCGGCTCAGGTCATGATCCCGGAGTCCCGGGATCGAGTCTCACGTCGGGCTCCCTGCTCAGCAGGGAGTCTGCCTCTCTCTCTGACCCTCCCCCCTCTCATGCTCTCTATCTCATTCTCTCTCTCAAATAAATAAAATCTTTAAAAAAAAAAATAGCAGCCTGAATCGCTGTAGGATAGTCACAGTTTGAATAATTTCATAGAACTCTGAATCTGTTTTCAGTTAGCAACTATGGAAATAGCAGCAACAGATTTTAACCCTGAGGTTAAATTAAACTTTTTCTAATCTAACCTACGCACAAGAATGTAGGATAGAAACCAACGCTACATGGGAGTTCAGTTCACAGTATTTTCTGTATAAAAGATAATACAGACTTTGTGTATAAAAGTAATATACATTCAATTTTTAAAAGACTAGCATAGCAAGGGGCCTTAGAAATGGTATGTGGAAATTAAGATGTGCAAGGCTTCATGGAGCGGAGTTCTCTTTCCAAACTGACATCACACCCCGTCATCACCTGCCGCCTTCCCCTGTCCTGGTGGTGATAAAACTGGGGCCTCTAAGGACCTCAAATCTGGTAGAAAATAGGTCTTATCTCAACTGGACAAGTCAAGTCAAGGTTGAGGTTAGAGCTCTGTGTCATTTGTTGTAAATACAGGTGACAGAAAAGGCACAAGCCTCCCCCTAGCCAACCCGCTCCCCCATCAGCCTGGAGAGGTATATTCGCAGACAAGGGAAAGGGTCTGTTCTCCTGTTGGCTCTCCTTTTAGTGATTTCCTGGAAATCAGCCTCTGACAGTAAGAAAAAGAAAGAAGCCCACCAGCACCTAACACATGACTTGCCAATGCAACAGTACTCAGTGAAACGGAGGAGTGACGACTGTATTTGACAACATGGGCGAGCTGCAGAACAGTCATTCTGAGCGGGAGATGCCAGCCAGACACGCTCACCCCGACAGGGTGATCCGTTCCTAGGGGATTGCAGACCGCGCGCACAGACCCAAAGTGACAGCCAGCGGGTCGGGGCTGGGGGTGAGGGGGGCTGGAAGGAGAGATGACAGAGCAGAGGACACTTCTGGGGTGATGGCTATTGTTGGACAATGGTCACGGTGAGTTTCACAGATGAACATGTAGGTCAGAAGCTACACCGAACTGTTCAACTAAACTCTATTTCTTAAAGGCTTAAAAAAAAAAAAAACTCCTCTCAAAGGACTGTGCAAGGCCTCATGGTTGGGTTCTAATCAGTTAAGAATCGCATAAGGCGGGCGCCTGGGTGGCTCAGTTGGTTAAGCGACTGCCTTCAGCTCAGGTCGTGATCCTGGAGTCCCGGGATCGAGTCCCGCATCGGGCTCCCTGCTCAGCGGGGAGTCTGCTTCTCCCTCTGACCCTCCTCCCTCTCATGCTCTGTCTCTCATTCTCTCTCTCGCAAATAAGTAAAATCTTAAAAAAAAAAAAAAAACTATCTTATTTGAGGGGTGCCTGGGTGGCTCAGTCATTAACCGTCTGCCTTCAGCTCAGGTCTGAAGATCCCAGGACCCTGGGATCAAGCCCCGCATCGGGCTCCCTGCTCAGCGGGGAGTCTGCTTCTCCCTCTGACCCTCCTCCCTCTCATGCTCTCTCTCATTCTCTCTCTCGCAAATAAATAAAATCTTAAAAAAAAAAAAAAGAATCACATAAGGCGGGGGGCGCCTGGGTGGCGCAATCAGTTGAGCGTGCGACTGCTGGTTTCGGCTCAGGGTCATGATCTTGGGGTCCTGGGACCGAGATCCACGGGCTCCACGCTCAGCACTGAGTCTGCTTCAGATTCTCTCTCCCTCTCCCGTTCATGCTCTCTCTCAAACAAAGAAATTAAAAAAAAAAATCACATAAGGCTGCTAAGAAGAGTTTCAGTTGTCGTTTTCAAAAAAAAACTCTCAGTCACTTGTTTTCTGGAGGGCTGGGGGTGCCTCGAAGCTCTTCAACTTTAGGACCAGCCATACTAATAAAGAAAGTTTCCCTCCAGACTGGGTAAGGAAATGTGGGTGACAAGAGAAGGCCACCAATCACTCGACTATGCCACACCCAAAGCACCAGTGACCAGTGGAAACCGTCCTCCTCCCCCCCACGGCACCTCGCTGATATGGAAACCCAACACCTCTTGGCACACAGGACACACGGCACACACACAGGTTGCTGGGGCCCAGTACACCACTTAGGAAGTGACAGATAATATTCGACGTAACTGGATACTGCTCCATGAGGTCTATCAACAGCAAGAGCCACCTGGTGAAATTTCAGTCAAGAAAAGGATGCCACGGTTTTAACGCATCCAGTCCTGTTGTCTGGTTTCTGATTTCCTTCCGTGGAAGGCTAATCATAGCCCCTTTAGTGGAGGACCCCTCTGGTGCCCACATGACAGAGCGGAGGCTGGTTCGGGATGAAGTGCTAGCCCTCTATGACCACTACATGCAAATGTTTTCCAAATTAAGTCCGGGCATGGAGGGGAAGCGATCTTAAAATTCTCTTAAGGTTTTTTGTTTCCTTCTGGCTCGTTTAACCGTGGGGGGGCTTATGGTTACACAGTAAGTTTGAGAAGAAACAAAGGATCTACCATGATGCACTGTTTGCC
>NC_058419.1:120010063-120093721 GCF_002201575.2 Neomonachus schauinslandi
TAGTAGTCAAGACTTGATCTATGTTGTGGGGTTCGTAAATCCCCAGGCTCCCGCTGAGAACTGCGGACTGCAGGAAGATACACCGGTCGCGGCAAACTGCTTCGGAAGGGCCCGCCGTCCTGGGGGTCAGCGAGAAGCCCGCTCCTGTACTGAAATCCTGCCCTTACTCCATGCCCTACTCCGTACGGAGGTGCAAGGGACGGGTCAACTCTAGCTCTTCCACTGACCAACGGTGACCCCCGTCACCCAGCGGCCTGCGAGGACCAACTGCTGAGCCCTATGCAAGGCATCCGCCCCCCAGCGCGGGGCCGAGGAGGACTTGGGCACCCTGCCGCATCCAGGACCCCATGAGGAAGGAGCCAGAGCCCCAGGGGCAGCAAGCATCTGACCACCTCATACCAGCTGCACCCCACGAAGAAAACAGAGCTACACAGAACGCAGAACTCGGTCTCAGGACGCGGCCTGCCATCACACAGACGCCTTAAGCTGGTCTCTACCGCAACAGGGCTTTTCTTGCTAAGTCCATCACACATTCCACGTTTCACGAGCGCAAGACGAGACATGTGCACACCACACATTTTCAGAAAAAACTACGTAGAGAATATGCCTCCTGAAGCCGCTCTCCATTTAGTTGTCAGTTTGATGAAGCTGGGGATTTTTTCTCTACATTACAAGAATTTAGAGTTACTTCCTGAGGTCAGCGAGAAACGACATGAGACACATTTTTCAGATATTTGGTTTATTAGATTTTCTAACAATCCTGAAACATTAGGAGAAAAACCCCCATCCCTGCTTACCAGTGATGGAATGGCTATTCCATGGACTTAAGTGACCCGTCCCCCCAGGCCACAGAGCCTGGCCACCCCTCCAGAGTGCCTGGAATAGGGGGGGACCCACCTGCACAGGGGTGCACCGGAGCGTGGGGAGGCCATGGGCGTGGCCATCAGCTGGTGAGCAGACACACAAATGCCTGTCCACACAATGGAACAGTAAGAAACAAGAACAGCAAGAAAACGAATGCAGTATTGAGACAGGACAGGAGGGATGAACTTTCACAAGGTATTACTGAGTGAATGAAGCCAGATACAGAAGGCAGGAGGCAGGCAGGACTACCACTGATAGAAAATGCCCAGAATAGGCAAATCTGTTCGAGACAGAAGATTTGAGGCTGCCCGAGGCTGAGGTGGGAACAGGGAGGTATAAAGGGTACAGAGGATCTTTTGGGGGTGATAGAAATGGTCCAAAAAATTGGATTGTGGTGACGGAGCCCTAAGTCTGAGTTTACTAAGTCCCTGAGATGCACACTCAGAATGGGTGAATTTTATAGTAGGGAAATCGGACACCTGCCTAAACCTGTCTAAGAAAACAGGAAGGGGGGGGCGGGCGGGGAGGGAGAGAGGAACAAAGGGAGCAGACAGCACACAGAGGAGAAAAGTGAGGGGAGGCAGACACAACAAGCATTGGACGTCCTCAGTCATTCCCAGCCCCACTCTGCTGAGCACCGTCCGCCTGTCAGGCCCTCGGATCCCAGGAGCAGTGCTGCAACGTAGGGCTTCCCAGCCCCGTTTACAGATGAGGAAACACAGGCCAGCAACAGCTGGATTTTGCCTGAACTCACCAGCCAAGAAATAGATACAGGGCAAGGAAGACGTGGGACCTGAGGGGAGGAGGGAAAGGGGCAGCGGAGGAACGGGGGAGAAACCACGGGCCACACACACGCCCACGTGTGCTTATACACAACACGCCCCTTCTTCCTACGGCCTTCAGGCCCTCTCCTCCAAGCAACCACAAAGCACAGGTCAAGAGAAAAAAAGTGGCCCTTCAAGTCAAATTTCCCGACTCCCAGCTCTAAAACAAAAATACTAGGTCACCATGTTTACAGTATATATTGCTATTGTGTTTCTCCCCATCAGCAAGCTGTTCCCAGGGTTAATAGGATAAAACCTACTTTCCAGAGCAGAGACGACCTTGACTAGACGACCTTGACTGGCCAATGAGGACACAGGGGCGGCACACCTGTTAAGGCAGCCACCCGGTTCTTCTGCTGGCGGGTGCTGCCTGAAGTCAGAACAAACCCAGCTCGGAGCTACCTGCCCGTCAGCTCCACACTGAGGAGGAGGAGGACCAGCGAGTGCCTGGCTCCCCGACCTCACCAGGCTGTGGGGCAGGAAACGCAGGGTTTGCTGCGTGTCTGCTGATGGCATGCAGCTGTTTGGGGATATCTGCTCGTCTCTAGCGGGAAAACCTCCAGCATATCTGCGCCCTGCGTCCCACAGCTCCCTTTCCTTCCTGGATGATGCCCATCTTATCCCTCCCCCCACCCCCACCCACAAAGAGGCTCCAAAGGCAGTTTCAGTCAAACCAGGCACATCACCTGCCTATCTGCAGGGGCAAGGAATCCCAAGGAAAGCAAGGTGAAGTATCCCAGCAGCACATAGGGAAGAGGTTCCTTTGGGACCCCTTCAGTCACAAAGGCTAGACCACGGTCTGTCCTCCGTGTCTCGTTTCCACTCTCCTTTGGTCACTTCTCCAGTGTTCATGAGCTGTTCCTCTCCCAGCTGTTGTCTTCTTCCTTCATGACCTCCCTTCCCCGCCTCTGCCATCCCTCGGCCATCTTCTCTAATCCAGCACCATGAAGCAGCAACCTACCACCAAATTGGACCTCCAGCCCTTGCCACCCCTCCCCCAACCCTGACAGCGCCTAGGTGGGCATTTACAGCTACCCCATGAACATCTTCCAGAAAGAAAAAGAACAGATTTCATAGGCAAGGTCGTCTACCAGATGGACGAATGCAAAGCACTGAACCACAGCCAAGTCCACCCCGCGCCCCCCCCCCCCGCCCCCCCGCCTCGTGCTACAGTGTGTGGCTAGAAAGCAACAGGAAATTACAGAATAGGTGGAGCTGAGGGGCAGGAGTGCCTGGCAGGTGTCTAGAGACCAGACAGGACTGAATGCACACAAGAGAAGGTTCCAAGGGACGAATATCAAGATAGATAAGGACAAAGATCAACCAGTGCAGACAGGAGAACAAACCCAGAGAGGAGGTGGAGGATGAGGTACCACAGAACAGAGCTGACAGCTATCCTTGAAGAGAAGGGGCAATTTCATTTTATTTTTTTGACAAGGGGCAATTTTAGTGAACATTCTAAACAAAGCATTGGACTGAAAGGATGGGAACAGACTTTGCATCTCAGGTAGAAACATACTTGAATAAAACCTCTAATGAATTTATAAGAGCATCTTCTGGAGTGATCCTTGTTCAATCCTGACAGCAACTCTCAAGAAGGTTTTGAAAGTGGTCTAGACCACCACATGGTATGCTCAGAGATCTTCAGCCTGTGCCCTGCTCTCTAGAATGCCAACATTACAACGTTAAAACACAGCCATGACCACAGCCGGCATGGGGTCCAAAGTGCACAGGGCCTGGAATGAGAGAGCCTCGATTTGCATCAACCATTTACGAGCTTATAGCCTGGGATTAGCTATTTACGGGCTCATCTCCAGCTTCCTTATTTATAAATAGGAATAACAGTACCTAACTAAGACTTGCTGTGGGATTAAGTGGATAATTTAGGTCTACACTTGGCAGAGAATCTGGTACCCAACACTCACGGTGTGATACTATTTAAGGGTCATTATTTTCAGAGATATTGTGCAGTACCAACTGTAGACACGAGAGAAGCCACTCAGCAATCCAGGAAGGAGGACAAAAAATTGTCACATTAAAAAAAAAAAAAAATCAAAATTTCATTCCGTAAGTAGTAACATAAAATTTTCTGCTCCACGTGTTTTTAGCACTAAAGAGAAATGAACTCTCAAACCGTGAAAAGACATGAAGGAACCTTAATGCAGAATACTGAGAAGCCAGTCTGAAGAAGCTACATATTGTAGGATTCCAACTCCAGGACATTCTGGAAAAGTCAAAACTACGAAGACAGTAAAAAGATCAGTGGTTGCCAGGGAAGGTAGAGGGATGAAGAGACAGCACAGAGGATTTTTAGGGCACTGGAAATACTCCGTATGACACCACCAAGACGGATACAGGTCATTATATGTTGGTCCAAATGCACAGAAGGTGCAAACCAAGAGTGAATCCTGAGGTAAACTAGGGACTCTGGGTGATGATGAGGGGTGTGTGCAGGTTCATCCGCTGTAACAAGCGTCCCACTCCAGTAAGTACCTGCGATACTGGGGGACGCTGCGCATGTGTGGACACAGGAGGTGTGGGAAACCACTCAACTTTTCTCTCCGTTTTATTAGAAACCTAAAACTGCTCTTCGGAAAGTCTTAAAAAAATGTGATCCCTATAATTTCACAACGTCAGCACACAAAATTTAATTGGAAAAAGTACTATGTGATAAGGAAACAAATCTGCATTTACTTCTCTATTAATCTCTGAAAGTCTGGCTGGCATGATTGTAAAAATCAGTATCCACAGCCATTGCTTTTATGACTCCTTAGAAGTAGTAATTTTATAATCGTTCTTATTAATTGTTTTTATTTATTTTATTTTAAAGTTTTTTTTTTAAAGATTTTATTTATTTATTTGAGAGAGAGAATGAGAGACAGCACAAGAGGGAAGAGGGTCAGAGGGAGAAGCAGACCCCCCGCTGAGCAGGGAGCCCGATGCGGCACTCGATCCCGGGACTCCAGGATCAGGACCTGAGCCGAAGGCAGTCGCTTAACCGACTGAGCCACCCAGGCGCCCTTTTTTAAAGATTTTATTTATTTATTTGACAGAGAGAGGCACAGCGAGAGAGGGGACACAAGCAGGGGGAGTGGGAGAAGGAGAAGCAGGCTTCCCGCCGAGCAGGGAGCCTGATGTGAGGCTCGATCCCAGGACCCTAAGATCATGACCTGAGCCGAAGGCAGATGCTTAACGACTGAGCCACCCAGGTGCCCCTTATTAATTGTTTTTAAAGACACAGCCCAAAACAGACTTTAAGGCACTGAGGTTCAGTTAGACCTTATCGGGTCATAAAGCAACTGTGTGACCTTGGGGAGTGTGCATCGTCCCTGTGGACTTCAGCATTTTCCCCATCGCACAAGGGTGTGTAACCAGAAGTCCCTGCTTGCTGTGATGTTGTCAGGGTCTGCAGAGGACGTGAGGACGTACAGGGGGTGTGAGCTAAAGAAAGGAGACCTACCAGCCAGGTAGGGAAAGAGAAGGAGTGCTAAGACAGTGAGAGAGGGAGGGACAAGGTTTGCACAAGCAGAAGCAAGGTTGACAGAGGGGGCTGGAAGGAATGCCCAAGCACAGGACTTCACGAAGGTCTCAACCACCCTTGCCTGATCTCCTCTAAGATCCTGGCCAACGCTGGGTGACCCTCCCTGCTTTCAGATGCCTCGAGGGCTCGCAAACAGGTCAGCAAGCATGGATGGAACACCCACTGTAGCTCCTCTGGAGAGCAGACACGGAGTGCCTCCAGGGGCCCACACCTACTGTCTACCTCGAAAAGATGCCTTGTCTGCCAGCATTCCTTCCTCCTGAGGAAACCAGCTCTCCCCTGCAGGTTTTCCCATCACTCTCCTGCTTCTTCTGCCCCACTCCCAATAACCAGGGCGCACCACTGAACCCGTGCTTAGGGAACGTGGTCCCTGCAAACAGGGACGGTTCCAAGGGCACCGCTGTCCACTCAGCACTACGGACAGGGAACGGATCGTTTTCTGGGCTGGGGCGTCCTGTCCACTGTAGGGTGCTGAGCGGCCTCCCTGGTCTCCACCCACTAAATACCAGTAGCCACCTACCCCTCAAGCTACAGCAACCAAAATGTCTCCAGACATTGCCAGGTATCTGGGGGGCAAACTCATGCACAGCTTCAGTCAAGAGAAGAACGTCTGTGAGGCTTGCCAGGGCCTAAGGATTCCTTTCCTTCCAGAAGGCACGCCTGTGGAATGTAAGCCCGGGGCCACCTTTCACATCCCCTAGGGGAAACATGCTTGAGAATTAAGCCTGCAGGAAAGACACAGATCGACAGGCCTCCCGGCGTCTGTATGAGCCACCCCCACCCCCCACCATCTGCAAACCCACGCAGTCCCTTTTCCACGGAGGCCGCTAGTCCACACAACCAAAATCGCCCTGGCTCTCTCCCATTCTCTGCTCCAATAACCACAGACAGACGAGCATGGGGGGGCCTCTTCATTGCAAGTAATCCAAGTAATCCTTGGTATTCAAGGTCTCAGGAAACAAGCGTTCAGTTCGGACGTTTGTAATGAGGTCCCTGGGGAGGCACGGCGGGGCGGGGGGGGGGGACGGTGAGGGGGGAGAAGAATGAACAGAGGTTTCCAACGAAGTGAAGCAAAAATAATTTGCAGATCGTCACCCAATATTTTGAACCATGTTCTCAGTCATGACCTAGGGGAGAGAAATTTCAGAAAGGTTGGGAAAACGGGGAATGGGATTCTCAGCCTTGCAGAGGAGAGGCCAAGTCATGATCTTCGGGGGAAAGCCAGAGAGCCGCCCACAGGTCGCTGAGACAGCGCGAGCAGCAGAACGCCTGCTCCCTGACGGAGGTCCAGCTCAGCCACAGCCGGAGAACTTGCTGGGCACCTACAGACCGTTAGGGCTCCTAGGTGAGGCTTTCTCTAAGGTTGCCACGTTCAGAGGCATCTTTTCTCAGCACACAGAGTCTTAAGGACCGCCCGAAGGTTTCCTCCACCAGAACGAGCACATCTGTAAGTAGAAAGAAACCAGTCCTAGGAGTCCTGACAACTCTCTCTTCTCTCCTCTGCACACGCACAGCCCCACGAAAGCCGTGGCATCTGGCCACCTGCTGGTGCAGAAACCAGGACATTAAGTCCTCACCCTTCCTCTGACCCATTACGAGGTGGGTTTCTACTAAGAAATCAACACAAGAGACATCAAATATCAGACGTCTTGACCTTGGCCAGGGGAACGAACACCTGATAAATCAGCAAGCCAGGGTGACGCAGGCTCGTAGCAGGTTACCCGGCCCCACACCCCCCGCACACGTTAGCGTCTGACAAGCAGCAGAGCCTGGTGATTCACGGCCCCGCCGCACACTAATCCACCCGGTTTATGGCCCCACATCTGCTCCGCACGCGGGCTCCTGCTGGCTCTTCCAGCTTGCTAGGGTGGTCCCACTGGCTCGAGCTGTGCCCACTTCTGAATAAAGGGCTCCCTAACTACTGAGCCCGCCTCCAGCACCAGCTCTGATGGCTTGCACGTGCACTCTCGTTGGGGCGGGGGCAGCACACTTCTAAAAGACCCCTCAGAGAGCTGTATGCAGACACAGCATTCCTAATCCCAGGATTTGAGATTCTCTTTCCATTTTCTACCAACTCGATCATGCTCACTTGACCAAGTGCAGAAAGTGGCTACCTTGCCTCTTGCAGGTCCGAACCCTCAGAAGCACCTGGACATGCCACTGGGAAAATATCTGATGATTTTCTGAAGCCAGTAACTAGTGATCTTCAATAGCACTGGGCTGAAATGTTCTCCCAACTGAACCTGACACCTGAATGTTACTGCACTGGGTCTGAGTCCTTGGTTTTCTCACCCTGAAAACATCCACGATAACTAACCTACCCCAACTAGAATGTTGTAATAAGCACATTCTGGTAATTATGCTGGGGCAGGTGTACACTCTTTTTCCAATCTGAATCACACTTTCTATCTGAGATGCTAACTTCAGAAAATACCTTTATGATTCATCTTCGGCCAAAGGCAATTTCTCAACCCTGAGATTCTTGGCCCCGGTTTTCACATATGAAAAAGGTTTCTTGTACTAGGACTGGCTCCCCATCTTTTAGCCCTAGAACCCTCAATGTGCTCTTGTCCCCCTAAGGACTGGAGGGGAAGCAAAGAGTGTGCAGCTACCTGCTGTCTGGACAAACGGTGGCCCTGTAACCCCGTCATGGATACCGGGCATCCCCGGGATTCCACAGCCAAAGGATGCCTCTGGCCACTGCCACCATCCACCTGCAGCAACAGCCCTCTGCAAACAAACCACCAGCACCTACTGTGAGGACATCCAAAAGGTGGGGAATCCGGCTAGCGTTGCTTACAATACCACCATTAGCAACATACGTGGATGGCTAAAACATGTATAAAACACGAGCCCATTACACAAAGCACCCTGTTAGGCTCCCAAGTTTACACATGGGAAACTGCTCGGAGTTTCAAAGACGGTCCTAGGTCAATGCACAGGAGCTGTTAGCATCCACTTTCCTGACTCCCACATAATTCTACAGCCTTCACACCCTGCTGAGGTTTTTTGTTTACCTGTTCAAATGGAAACAAGTATTGCTTTGCCATTTGTAAAGATGTGTCTGTGTATATATAAATACACAGACATGATTTTAAGAAAAACCCAAGCACTACAGTCATGCATAAGGTAGAAAGTAACCTCTCCCCACCCCACCCCAAAGTCCAGATAAGCGCTTATTTAAAAGCTAAACATCTATTATATTAACACTAATTGCTACCCATACACTTACATACCTTCCCTTCTGTTTCATCTTGTCAGTTCTGGAAGTAGATGCATAAAGGTGAACAGCTCGGATTCAGGGGCTTTTCACAGGAGCAGTCCCAAGTCCCGGAGCCTACCTCCAGAGCGGTAGGGCACCTGGCTGAGAGACCTGTTCATAGCTCTGACATCCACCAACTTTGCAACTCTGAACTTAGATTCCCAAACTTCAGTTTCCAACAGCTATAACCACGTAATATGCAGGAGCAGATATAAGGAATCAATAAGATAAAGCATACAAAGCTGAGGTTCCCCAAAACCAGCCTACCATCTGGATACCATGGACAGGCTTAAAACAGCTTGCTGGACCCCAGGGCAGGGCATGATAGTCTGCATTGTGACAAGCTCTTGGAGGAGGCTGATGCTAGTGATTCAGAGACCCCACTTAGAGAATCCTTGCAACAAAGCATTTAGCCTAGCACCTGGCAGGTCCACAAACTGGTGGCCAGTACCCCATAAAACACAGTTCATCACCCCAAATCTTTTTCTGCTTTAAAATCCCTCAGCTCCAGCCTCAGCACAAAGGCTTGTATCCCCTTGCATCCTTGTAACCCCCTTGGCCACCAGAGCTCAGCCACAGCTTGACCCTGCTCCCCTATCCTGGCCCAAAGGGAACCCACGTGGTTTCCTCGGGCTCAGAAAACACACTCGTGCAGGGCACCCAGGGAGCCCTCTGGCCAGGTGGACTGAATTTTCTTGTTGAGCTCTGCAGACAACTCTTGGTCCCTGGTTGTAAACCTGCCAACGCCAGTTAAGGCAAAAAGGTAAGACTGTGATTCTCCACCTTGATTTACACATTTGAATCTCCTGGTGAGCTTTAAAAAACACTGATACCAGGACGCCTAGGTGGCTCAGCGGGTTAAGCATCAGCCTTCGGCTCAAGTCATGATCCCAGGGTCCTGGGATAGAGCCCGGCATCGGCATCAGCATCGGGCTCCCTGCTCAGCGGGGAGCCTGCTTCTCTCTCTCTGACAAATAAAATCTTTAAATAAAATCAAATCAAGTCACTGATACCTGGACCCACCCTGTGACCCTGACTTAACTAGTCTGGGGTGTACCCTGGGCATCAATAGTTTTCAAAACTCCCCAGGTGATTCAAATATGCAGCCTAGGATTCAATCCATTCTGTTCGGGGAAATGTGAAGTCATCCCCCTTCGTCTATCTACCCAAAACCTGCTGTAACATTTCCAAGAGTCAGTTTTCACTGGAGTTTTAAGGCCCAATAGAGGCCCTAAGGCTCAGTATGCTTCACGACTGAACACCTTTCAAAAGCATTTGAGCCTCTAGGTAAGTTTTCCCAAATCCTGCTCATCCGTGCAAGGTGAGAATATACATACTGATTTTTCTTGTTATTTGTTTTTAAGTAATCAAGAGCTGAAAATAGTTATTCTTAGAAACAAATTTTTTAAAAACCAAAACCTATCAAAGAACTTATGTGGAATACCACTTAAATGTTACAATAAACTTGTATTATTCATAAGTCTATTTCGTCTGGGTCACCCAAGTTCAGCACTGATGCACAAGGCTAGATTACTCATGAAACACGTGGCTTTGATGACCATGTTGAAAACCCAACATGCCAAAAGAAAAAGAAAGTACCCTTGAACTTGACAAAGGTTGTCGCATTACGCATTCACTGAGTGCCTATCATGCGTCAGGTGCTGGGCAGTGCAGTATGGATGTTGATTCTGGTGGAACCCGGGCCCACGTGGTCAAGCCCTGCAGCTGCTAGCCGGAGGAAGCTCGCACTAAAGGGAAAAGAGCAGCCGCAAGAGGCCAAAAGTCAAGGTAAAAATCACCTGTGGAGCTTACACTACAACCAGGGGTTCTAATGGAAATGCAGCCTGAGCACACCCCCCCCTTTCAAGGTCTGCAGGTGTGTGGCACGCACAGGGTTGTGGGGTACTGACTGAGCCAAGCAGCTCCTTACTTTTTCTGTCACATGCACACTCCCTGCTCACAGTACCTCGCGCCGAGCTTGAGCACGGCGTCTGAAAGAAAATAAATGTTATAGAATGCCTGTTCCCAAGGGCTGTGCAGATTCTCCTTTCACCCAAGTTCCCGAAGGATGAGCTGGGCCAGGTAGCATTTTAGCAGTGTGGATATAAACATGGGAAGAGTACCGAAGTTAATGAGTGTCACCTTCTCTAAAATGCGAGCTCGTTCATTTTGTTATCCCCAGTCCAGTTTATGGGAACAGAACACTGAAAGATGCTCACCATTTTGAGAACCAAAAAGCTTTAAAAGTTAAGTTAAAATTTCATGCTGTCACGGGATTATGTGTACAAATACTGTTTTCTGGATGCAAGGATTAATTATACTATGAACATGGTCTCTACTAGGGAGAAAAAGCCACGGGGCAATTACCCCAGCGAACAAAGTGAGTTTAAGATACATTCCCCGCAATTCCTTCCCCCCCTTTTTTTTAATACAGAGCAAGGAGAATTTTTTTAAAACTTGGGAATTTTCTAGAGTCCTTTAAAACTATCCCAAGCACACATTATTCCATAACTGTTGTATTTCGATATTTAGGGCTTCTTTTTCTAAAGCTCCCTATATAAGAATAGTGAACTTTCCTCTAGGAGAACTCTTTCCTGCCATTACCCCATCACATCTGCAAAAGAGATACCTCTCTAAAAGAAGTGAAACACTCCTTTCCTGAAAGCAGTGCTGAGAATCTTCGGGAAGGTGGCGGTCCTGGTGCACGTCTGCCCATGCTGTGCCCCACAGGAGACTTCGGGGGAACGTTTGGCTTGGAACATCTCTGCCTACACTTCCCAGGGTCCGAACCGTAATGCAGGCGTCCTAATCGGGGAAATCAGCCACGCTGACTAGGCCAGCTCAGTAAGACCCTGCACAGTTCAAAAGGGCAGAATTCTTGTGCGCTGGGATCACAGAAGCACAGCAGGGGTATTGATCCACTCGCTGGCATTCCAATACCCAGAATGTTCCTCCGGCTTTCCATCATTGTTCCCCTGCTGGAGCTCTGAATTCCCCGAGCTAGCTACGAAAGGGTACTTTTGTCCAAATACATTATTCCTGGGGGATGGGAGAATCAATGGAAGATTTCTGGGCTTATGTATCCCAACTGAGATGTTCCCTTCTCTTACTAGAAATCGATGATCCTTTAATATTTAAACAGTTGAACTAAAAAGATCAGAGGGAGAACTCAGAATGTAACTAGCCTCATGTAACTAGCCTCCTTTACCTGAAACCTAAATGTTGCTTCTCCATTAAAATCTGAAACATGATTTCAAAAGTATTAATCATGTAATCAGTAATTTTTGGGGGGGGTGGGGGTGGGGAGATGTGAAACCAGGTCCTACTAGGAAATGGCAGAGTCAAGGAGCAGTGGTGATGGTCCACACCCTTCCCACCTGGCTTGTTACAAGTTTTGCTCCCCTCAAATCCCCTGCCCTACAGATCCTGCCTCTGAGAAAAGTAACTATATGACGAAGTTGTTACGCACACTATATACTCTACACTAACTGAAGTCATAACTACAGATACAAAGTCTCATTACTTACGAGGATAATCCGAATACAATCTTAGGATGATTACGAGCAACACCTTTTTTTTTTTTTTTTTTTTTTAAGATTTTACTTATTTGAGAGACAGAGACAGAGAGAGAGAGCACGCACAAACAGGGGGAGCAGCAGAGGGAGAGGGAGAAGCTGACTCCCCACTGAGCAGGGAGCCCGATGCAGGACTCGATCCCAGGACCCTGGGATCATGACCTGAGCCGAAGGGAGACGCTTAACTGAGCCACTGAGGCACCCCAAGAACAACACATTTTTAAGAACAAAACATTGAGGGACGCCTGGGTGGCTCAGTCGGTTGAGCGTCTGCCTTCGGCTCGGGTCATGGTCACAGGGTCCTGGGATCGAGTCCCGCATCGGGCTCCCTGCTCCGCGGGGAGCCTGCTTCCCCCTCTGCCTCTGTCTCTCTCTCTGTCTCTCATGAATGAATAAATGAAATCTTTAAAAAAAAAAAAAAAAAAAAAAAAAAAAAAAAAAAAAAAAACATTTAAAAAATTTATTTGATCACACAACCTGTTTTTACTCTAGAGTACAATTAATTTGGCAGTAGTCCCATAACCAGAATGGTTATTAATATGTGCAAAATTAGATGATTCATTTGATGAGTTACAGTTTCGTGGTGATTAATACTATTTATGAATAGCTACAGCTTGGGGCTGAATTACAAGGGCAGGTCTGGCTTTAAATGCTACTACTGAAATTGGGTCCCCAAAGTTCACGCAGCTCAGCCCAGAGCTCCACACTACGTGCAGAGCCGGACACGGTGGGCTCCATCTCATAACCCTGAGATCATGACCTGAGCCAAAATCATGAGTCAGATGCTTAACTGAATGAGCCACCCAGGCGCCCCCAGAGCTGTTTGATATTCACTATATCTCCCAATGAGACTTAAATTTTAAAATACCTTCTTCTCGGGCTCCTGGGTGGCTCAGCGGGTTAAGTGTCTGCCTTTGGCTCAGGTCATGATCTTGGGGTCCTGAGCTCAAGCCTTTGTCTCCTTCTCCCTCTCCCCCCACCCCTGCTCATGCGTTCTCTCTCAAATAAGTGAAATCTTTAATTATTTGAGAGAGAGAGAGCACAAGGGGGGGGGGGAATGTTAGAGGGAGAAGCAGACTCCCCACTGAGCATGGAACCCAACACGGGACTTGATCCCAGGACTCTGGAATCATGACCTGAGCCGAAGGCAGACACTTAACCGACTGAGCCACCCAGGCGCTCCTCAAATAAATAAAATCTTAAAAAACACACACACACACACACAAAAACCCTTCTTCTCTGTTAAACACAAAGAGCATTTCTACACACAATGTATAATCCCTTCAAACAGTGAACATACTTCCATGTAGAGACATTCTCCATCCATACCTTGTTAGTGACAGGGACAACTGATCCTTCAGCTATCTTGTCACTTCTTAAAGAGCTACCAAAATCATACTATGACATTCAATCCCAATAGGAATTGCTAGATGTGCATTAAAAAAAAAAAAAGAAGAAAGAAAGAAAAAGGAGGGGTGCCCAAGTGGCTCAGTGGGTTGAGCTTCCGACTCTTGATTTCCGCTCAGGTCATGATCTCAGGGTTGTAAGATCAAGCCCCAGGTCCGGCTCAGCACTCAGCATGGAGTCTGCTTGAGATTCTTTCCTTCTCCCTCTGCCCCTCATCCTGCTCATGCTTTCCCTCTCTAAATTAAATCTTTAATAAAAAAATAAAGTAAAAAAAGAAAAAAGACTCTTATCTTGCCTCCCAGAGAAGCCAACCAACATCTTTCCCATATGTTTGTGAAATCCTTATTTTGACTCATGTTTCATAAAAAGGAGAAAATTGAAGTTAAAGTAACTCAAATGATTTAGCTAGACAACTACTTCTTTAATAATCCTTATTCTTAAAAGGGAGTTTTTTTCCAGCTAGCTGCTCCTTTCCTCTAGAAGCAGTTAGGGCAGAGAACGGAGAACACACTTAGGAGCAAAGCAAGCTAAATGCTTGTTGGGAGGTGCTGGGAAGGGGCAGAGGCCCGTGGGGAGGGGCCCTGAGCACACCTGTTCCATGTAGCCCTGACCCAGTGCGTTGAGACAGCGCCAGCTCATGGCCCCAATCACACCTGGACAAAGAGAAGGGCCAGGTCTACCCTGGACATACCTGTTCCCTCATGGAGCTTTCTGGAGGCCCTCCACTTGTAGAAGCTGGGACTTTCATCCCTGCTCAGCCCCAGCTGCCACCAAATGGAATGGGGAGAGGGGAGGATCACCTGCACCCACACTCTTAGCTCAGGGGCTATCTCCAGCATCCTCCCTCCAAGCACCAGCACCAGGTGGGCCCTCCTGTGCCTTAGGGATACCACTCAGATCCCCAGACTTTTCCCTATTGCCACCAGGAGCCAAAAGCTCCTTAATTCCTCCCCACATACCTGAACCCACTTACCCTTCTGCTGCTCTAATACCTTCCATGGCTCCCAGTGCTCTTGGAGCAAGGCCTGGGTTCCTGCCTGCCTCGCCTCCCATACTTCCTCTACCCTGCAGGAGGAGGCTCTCCCAGCCCAGGGGCCTCCTGGCTGTCAGGAGTGATTCTCCCTGAAGAACAAACACTGACTCTCTCCCTAGGCTGTCTGCCCATGGGCCAGACCCAGTACCAACAGAAGAATCCAGTGACAAGCACAATGCGGGGCCCTAAGGAACTGCCCAGAGGATGGGACTTTCCCAGTTGGCCTCCTGGCAGTAAGTCTTTGCAATTCAAGAATGAGTCTGAATGCCTCAACCCATATCCTTTTATTCAGTAACAGCTTTATTGAGCTATAACTCACATTCCATAAAATCCACCTTTCTAAAGTTTACAAATCAGTGGTTTTTAGTACACTCGGTAGACTTGTGTAAACATCACCACTCTGTAATTCCAGAACATTTGCATCACTCCCCAAAAGAAACCTCGAGCCCATTAGCAACCACCCCCATCCGCTCTCTGTCTCTATGCATTTGCCTATGCTGGACATTTCTATCAGTGGAATCAGACAATACATTCTCAACCCACTTTTATTTCAAACACGAAACACCCATTTGCAAATGTGGTTGGGTATTCGGCAGTTCTGCTCAGAAGGCCTGAATCTGAATTCCAGAAATGCCTGGCTTCAGAATACACGAGGTGGTAGAAATAAATCCACTTTCTGGGACCACCTCTGTTCCCTGACACTCCCCCATCTCCTCTACTGATCTAGAGAAGTGCTATTCTAGAAATTCGTTTTCTTTTTTAAAGATTTTGAGAGAGAGCGCGCACAAATAGGGGGAGCGCCAGAGGCAGAAGCAGACTCCCCGCTGAGCAGAGAGCCCGACATGGGACTCAATCCCAGGATCCTGAGATCATGACCTGAGCCGAAGGCAGACGCTTAACCGACTGAGTCACCCAGGAGCCCCAAGACTCTGCATTTCTAACAGGTTTCCAGGTGATATTGATATGGCTGGTCTGAGGGCCACACTTTGAAAACCACTGCTTGCTGGGGGTGGTAATCCCTCAACCAGCATGCCAAATCCTGTGCACCACCTGCTTTTGTAAATAAATTTTACTGGCATCCAGCCCTTTCATTTATGTATCGTCTATGGCTATTTTCATGCTCTAACTGCAGAAGGTAGCAGTTTCGGCCACAAAACCAAAAATATTTACTCTGGCCTTGTGCAGAAAAAGTTTGCGAATCTCTAGTTTACGGGGGAAGATCTAAATACTAGAAATATCATGAACAGGTCTATTGCCAAGTTGAGACTTACAGTACTTTATATGGGTTTCAGAGAATCGGGGGCATGTAATTTTATAAAATCATGAGGATTCTTACACTTTAAAAATTAATCTCAGGACGCCTGGGTGGCTCAGTGGGTTATGTGCCTGGCTTTTTATCCCCCTCTTTTTTAAGATTGTATTTGAGAGAGAGAGAGCAAGTGCAAGAGGGCAGAAGTGGGGTGGGCGGGGGAGATACACATCAGACTCTTCATTTGGGCTCAGGTCATGATCTCAGGGTCAGGTTCAGCGGGGAGTCTGCTTGAGATTCTCTCTCTCTCCTTTTCCCTCTGCTCCACACCCCCGCACCCCCGCCCTGCACTTGTACGCACATGCACTCTCTCTCTCTCTCAAATAAATAAGTCTTTTTAAAAAAAATCTCAAAAAAGTCGTTTGTTTTTTTTTAAAGTCACACAGAGAGGGACACCTGGCTGGCTCAGTTGGTTAAGGGTCTGACTCTTCGTTTTGGCTCAGGTCATGAGTCTGCTTGGGATTCTCTCTCTCCAGCTCCCTCTGCCCCCTTTCATGTGTGCTCACTCACACTCTCTCAAATAAATAAATCTAAAAGAAAAAGAAAAAGAAAAAGTCACACAGAAAAGAGCTATTCAGTTTTGTGGTCAAAGGCCCAGCCAGGCTGGAGCCGTGGTTCTCCTGACCAGCTAACGTGTGGGCAGCAGGATGCTTTGGGCCTTGCTCTCTCACCTGTGAGCACACACAGCCCTGCCCAAACCTTCAGGGAGGCTTGTGACAAAACAAGGGTTAAAAGTGAAATAAAATATTTAAGAGAAAACTTTCTAAACCCTACAATGCTATATGAAGATAGTATCGATGCCCCAACCCTGGAGGTTAAGTTTCTTGAGGGATTCCCCTACAGTCTGGGTTCAAGGATGGAGGTTTTCATTTTTGTTAACTGATCTGTTACTGCCCTTGGCCATGGAGTGACCCTGCTGGGTGTCTACACACCAGAATCACCCCAGCAGTAACGCAAAGGGCATCCTCTCCTGATGCCACAGAAGAATGGAGCTGGGCATGGCGCCGTGAAGGAGGGACGATGTTCTCCTTCCAAGAAGGTCTGTGTGCACCTGCCGAGCACTTGGCACTCGGGCTACAGCTTCCCTCTCCCTTGAGGATGGCCCTCCTGCGTGCAGCACGCCCGGGTAGGGGCTACCCACACAGCTGCGGGCGCTGTGGGTGCAGCCCTCCCTTTAGGCACGTCTCCACCCTCAGCTGCAAAGGGGGAAATAACAGTATCTACTTCACAGGGTTGTTAGAGATTCTCCATGCTCACGCTCACACAGCGAACAGCAAGAGCCCACAGAAAGGCTTTAGAAGTGTTAGCTGCAATCCTCAGGACAGAGAGGACGCCGGGAACCTGTGCACATTGTGTCTGGGCTGTTCTAAGGGCCCAGGTAAGACCGTGTTTGTCACAGCAGGGTTCACATCCCATCTCTTGTCATCAAGACAAAAGCCTGTCATGTGTTTCCAAAACTATTCATCTGAAGCTTTTTAAAAAATTGTAACATTTAGGGGCGCCTGGGTGGCTCAGTCAGTTAAGTGTCCATCCAACTCTTGATTTCAGCTCAAGTCAGTCTGTGGCCACCATGTGAGTCCATGGGACAACCCTTCCCGAGACGTAAGGCCTGGGCTATTTCAGGTCAGCCGGGAGGGGTTACAAGTGCTCAGGTACTCCTGTCACCCACACTGGTCTCCTGCCTCGTCTGCACTTGCTGGGCCACCCCCTCCCTGACCTCCTGGTGACAGTGAGGTCTGCTTACAAAGGGACTCAGCAGCAGTTAAGAGAGGGAAATGCAGCCCAGGAGGGCAGGGGAAGGAAACTCAGGGCAGGGCTTCCTTTAAACATGTGGGCATGCCCTTCAGGACAAAGCAGCACCCACCATGTCATAAGCAATCTGGAAGAGAGGAGAGAACAGGTCACCGTCAGCTCAGGATTCTAACGTAACCCTTGTGATTCACCTGCTTTTACCTCCTGGTGGGGTGGGGGCATGTCCTTTATGCTTGAGGCCAGTACCCACACAGTTCTGTATTCCGGCTCTCTCCTCTGCAGAGTTCTCGATCCGAGTTACACCACGCTGTGAGGAGGCCAAGGCGGCATCATTCTCTAGCGCCTTTATGACATGCCTGGTCCTGTTCTTTAGAAACACTGACGGTCCCCTCCTTATCATCTCCCCAGACTTGCAGCCTCCCCACAGGCCCCGTGGCTCTGGCTCATGGAAACGGTGCCCTGCGTGACCTGTTTGGTCCTGGGTGTACTCTGACCTTCACCCCTAAGGCCCACACCAGGAGCAAAGCAGCAGCATGATGCTGGCCCTATTACAGGCACCAATTCTTAACTAGTGCCTTTTTAGAACGTGTGAGCCAATGGACTGGGATACTCGGAACGAGGGGCAGCCAGTCTCCAATCTCAGGGAGGTCCCAGCCGATTGGGCTCAAGAATGCTGCAAGGTCCTTGATTACCCAGGGCCATGAAGGGTCCCGTGGACATACTGTGCCTGGTGTGGAGGATTACACAGGGGTCGCTTTGCCTGGGAGGGGCCATATGAGCAAAGCCTTCCATGCAACCACAATTATCTCAGAGGGAAAGCAAGGGAAAACCCTGGCAAAGCCTCAAACAACACAGGACGTTGGGGACCAGCTAACAGCTCTCCAAAGCACTTTATGGCAATCTGGACCATGGCTCTGAATCATCTGCAGACCGTGTTAAAATGCAGACTCTGATTCCGCAGGTCTGGGGTAGGGCTTGAGAGTCTGCAGTTCTCACAAGCTCCCAGGGGATGCTGCTATTGCTGCTCCAAGGACCATGCTTTGCCTAACAAGAGTCCAAAGCAGAGCTGTCCAAGAGAAATATGAGAGCCACAGATATAACTTTTACTTCTGAAGGAGCTGCATTTTAGAAAGCAAAGAAATACGTAGTAAAGTTTATTTTAATAATATATTTAACTTGGGGCACCTGGGTGGCTCAGTCGGTGAAGCATCTGCCTTCGGTTCAGGTCATGATCTCGGGGTCCTGGGATTGAGCCCCACGTCAGGCTCCCTGCTCAGTGGCGAGTCTGCTTCTCCCTCTCCCTCTGCCCCCTCATGCTCTCTCTCTTTCTCTCAATTATATAAATTTAAGAAAATAATAATACATTGGGCACCTGGGTGGCTCAGTTGGTTAAGCGACTGCCTTCGGCTCAGGTCATGATCCTGGAGTCCCGGGATCGAGTCCTGCATCGGGCTTCCTGCTCGGCAGGGAGTCTGCTTCTCCCTCTCCCACTCCCCCTGCTTGTGTTCCCTCTCTCGCTGTGTCTTTCTCTGTCAAATAAATAAATAAAATCTTTAAAAAAAAAAAAAAAAGAAAATAATAATACATTTAACTTATTTAACCAAATGGAGCTAAACTATGATCATTTCAACAGGTATACAATATAAAGGAATTATTAATGAGCTATTTTATGTTTTGTTTTGTTTTTTTTCTGACCAGACTAAATCTAAAATCCAGTGTGTATTTTAACTCACAGTACGTGTCAGTTTGGCCTAGCCACATTTCAAGTGCTCAAGAGCCACATATGACAAGTGGCTAGCACCTGGGGCAGTGCAGGCTAAAGGTGAAGGCAGGAGGGAGGCCAGCAGAAGATGAGGCTGGGAAACGGGCAGGTGCCAAGAGGTAAAGAACCTTGTACACCTAGCTAAGGTGTAATACGAGGAGCTACCGGGGCCCTTCCAGCAAGAACTTGAGACACCACTTAGCATGTTGGCACATCCACTGCTGGAGTTCCAGAAGAGTCTGATGCATGCGAGATCCAGAATCTGACCCAATATCAGAAGCAGTGACACCGGGGATGAAAAGGGAGCAACAAATACAAGACATTCAGGCTCCAAAGGACATGGTGATCAGCTGGCCGTGGAAGGAGGGCAAGCATGAAGGGCGACTCCTCAATGTGGGGACGAAGCATCGACCCGACCGGAAATGCGGGGGGGAGGGGTCCCCAGAGGAGGAAAAGGGAGGTACAGTCCGTGGGGCTGCTGCAAAAGCGTGCACTGCACTGCACCTGGGAGAGGCATCTGCGTGCACCGGCTGTCAGGGAAGCACTTGCGAGCACCCAGACGAGAGAGGAGACAGAGGGAAGGACCTTCCAGAGAAACCACACTGCGGCAGACGGCAAGGGGTAAGAGCCAGTCAAGGCTGTTTGCACAGTGGTCAGAAAGAAAGGCAGACAAAGCGCTTTCTCGAGAATAAGACACCTTTGGCAGACGGCACCTGCAGCCATGGCAATGCTGAGGACTGAACTCTAGAAAAGCTGACCAAGTTCCCCGGGCACAAGACGGAGCATCCTCAGACACGAGCAGAGAATGGAGCATGTATCCGTGTGGTATCAGGCCGTGACTCCTTTCTCCTAAACACCATCGTTGAAGATGGGGAAGGAGGATGGAAATAGCACCCCTCCCCCAACAACCTCATAAGCCCTAGAAGGCATCAGCTGTGACATCTTGTGGTTATACTGACACAAAGTAAATATGATTGGAGCAGCAGCCTATCTTTCCAAGTCCAGATGTTTCCTTCCCAAACTTTCATTCAAGGTTCAGGACATCTAGGGGCGCCTGGGTGGCTCAGTCGGTTAAACGTCTGACTCTTGATCTCAGCTCAGGTCACGATCTCAGGGTCGTGAGTTCAAGCCCCGCTTTGGGCTCTATGCTGAGCCAGCGTGGAGCCTACTTTAAAAAAAAAAAAAAAGGTTCAGGACATCTAAACATGAAGGAAAATTAAAAGAAAAGCCTACACATACCAAAAAAACACACAGTTGTTTTAAAGAGTGACATATTTGACCAATATAGTCAGTTTCCCAGAAGTTGGGGCTTTTGAAAAAATATGCCTGTCTACAAAAAACTAATAAAACTCAACATATTCCACAATAACAAAACATATGTCATTTTAAAAATCCCAAGTGGTATACACAAAACTAAGCTTCCTTTAAGTTTCATCTGATTCCTAAAATTGACAACAATGTAATTCTTAGGAGAATTACCTTCAAGCAAGGAATAATTAGACCTATATGGTTTAAAGCAAAGAATTCCAGAGACAGGGAAAATGAATCAATATAGCCGTACCACCAGAAATAAGATTACTATATGTTTTGGGCTACTGATCAATCATTTCCCTTACTCTCAATTTTTTCAAGATGGTTTTAATGTTTCTGCAGATTTTCAAAATGTTTTTAATGTTTTTCTGAAGAAAAACCATCACTATGCTTAAAAACGTATAAGCATATGTACAATGAGCACAGATAAGTATCTCTGTGCTTACACATTTACGAACATACAGCACAATTACCCTAAACAGATGCAGCTTCAGCATCTGCAAGCCACAGGCAGGGAAGCACCTTCACCTCCCCAGAAAGTCAGGGAGGGCTACCTCCCGAGGCTCCGGTCCCCGTCCCACCTTGCTCACCATGCTCCCAGGCTTTCCTGCCCCCCAAGCAGAAGAGACCCTTCTGTGCCTCAGACCCCCACAGCAACGCCACTTTCCTCCTGAGACCACCATGAGTCTGAACTCATCTTTACCTCCCTTTCTTCCTTGCTCTAACCCATGAGTCTACGTCCTGTTCCCCAGAGGGGAAAAACAGTCTGCCCTACAAGATAATTAATTAATCTGATAAAGGCTCTGCTAATGAAGATTTAATGTGTAACCCTCCCAGGCAATATCTTCTGCACTTGAAGCATGGCGGGTAAGGAAAGGACAATTCAACTAGGAGGAAGGTCCGAGCCGTGACATCATCCCAGCAGGCGGGCCACCCATCCTGTCCTCTGGCCAGCCCTACCTGAGTGCTAATTACCTAGACTGGCGATCCTCCCTGCCTCTGCCCTACCTCTCCGTAGCTTCCAGGCAATCATCTGCAGGGAGGAGAAGGCAAACCAAGGCAGGATGAAAATTAAATTATCGTCTGAGAGGAAAGCTAAGGTGGAAGGAAGCCAAAACGATGGCGCACAGGTCTCATTTTATATAATAAGAGTGTGGGGAATAAGCTACGTGCTAATTGGACACCCACAGTGATTCCTTCTGCAAGGTAAATAATCATTCCCTCCTGTATGCATGTAAATTAAGTGTTATATATTCGATCTCTTAACACCAGATATATTTGTTAAAAGGAAAACTTGGATTTCTCTCTGGATTTCATTTCTTAGAATGGTCTCTTATAGCAAGTAATCCAAGAAATGTGTAATGCCTCAGACACAGCAGAGGTTTGTTTCTCATTCGTGTCATGATATTACTGGAGGGTAATCCCGCTGCGGGCAGCTACCTCCTCCGGTATTCAGGGACCTATGCTGATGGGGTTCTGCCCTAGGCCCATCTTCATTTCAGACAACCAGAAGAGGGGGAAGCAGGACAGGCTGAAATGGCAGACATCACCTCCCTTGTATCGGACTGGGTAGAACTGTCACAAGGTCGCATCTAGCTTGCGAAGGTGGGAAATGCAGTCCAGCGGTGTGTCCAGAAGGAAGAGACCCGGACTGCTCCAGTGAGCAGATGGCGCCTCGGCCAAGCCTGTGGGTGCAGCTCCATGCCCTGAAAGACTTTCTACTGCCACAGAGAGAGGCAGTCACACAACAGAGCCTCTTGCCATAGGGAGATTTAGCCTTTATCTTTCCTACTACTTTCACTTCCCAAGGTCACCTTTTTTTTTTTTATAATTTTTTTTTTAAAGATTTTATTTATTTATTTGACAGAGAGACACACAGCGAGAGAGGGAACACAAGCAGGGGGAGTAGGAGAGGGGGAAGCAGGCTTCCTGCGGAGCAGGGAGCCCGATGTGGGGCTCGATCCCAGGACCCTGGGATCATGACCTGAGCTGAAGGCAAATGCTTAAAGACTGAGCCACCCAGGTGCCCCCCAAGGTCACCTTTCTAAAATCCTATTCTTCTGAATATCACATTGATCTGCAAGAGCTACCCTTCATTAGTATTATAAAAATGAGAAACACTACTATTTAAAAAAAACTGATAGATGGGGTGCCTGGCTGGCTTAGTCAGTGGAGTGTGAGACTCTTGATCTCAGGGTCATGAGTTTGAGCCCCACACTAGGTACAGAGATTACTCAAAAATTAAATCTTAAAAAAAATTATGGAAAAGAAGAAATAATTGCTTCCAGTGGGGGGTAAACAGCACAACCAATGTTTTGTTGCTGGGCAACAGACATGTATTTTAATTAAATGCTTTCCTTCAAATACCATACTGAACTATCAAAATCAGTAACAAAATCTGTAGGCGACAATTAAAATGCTGCCACACAAAATCTAGCTTAACGTCTTTCCATAGTGAATTGGTGGTTCAATGCATTAACATTATTTTTTATAGTTTTCCAAATTTTTTTTTTTAAGATTTTACTTTCAAGTAATTTCTACACCCAACATGGGGCTCGAACTCACAACCCTGAAATCAGGAGTTGCATGCTCTACTGACTGAGCAAGCCAGGCACCCCAGTTTTTCAATTCTTCCTTTCCTTTTTTTTTTTTTTAAGATTTTATTTATTTGTCAGAGATTGAGAGAGAGGGAGAGAGAAAGCACAAGCACGAGGAGCAGTAGGCAGAGGGAGAGGGAGAAGCAGGCTTCCTGCTGAGCAAGGAGCCTGATGCGGGGCTCCATCCCAGGACCCCGGGACCACGACCTGAGCCGAAGGCAGACACTTAACTGACTGAGCCACCCAGGTGCCCCAGTTTTCCAATTCTTTTTTTTTTTTCTTTAAAGATTTTATTTATTTACTTGAGAGAGAGAGAATGAGAGAGAGCAAGCACATGAGAGGGGGGAGGGTCAGAGGGAGAAGCAGACTCCCTGCCGAGCAGGGAGCCCGATGCAGGACTCGATCCCGGGACTCCAGGATCATGACCTGAGCCGAAGGCAGTTGTTTAACCAACTGAGCCACCCAGGCGCCCCCCAGTTTTCCAATTCTTAATGAAACAGAATTGAATAGTGCAAAGGGAGGAAGGGGAGGAGATAAGGAATTTAAATTTCCTACAGTTAATTTTATATTTCACCTCACTGAATTCCCAGGATACTATAATAGAATGGGAATGACTCTAGTTTGACAGTCTGAGGATTGGAGATTGAAAAGGTTAAGGACAGAGTAAAGATCCAGCCTGAAATGCAAGCATTGCCACTTAACACTAGTGCAAACCTTCCCAACAAACTGGAACCACTGTGACCACACAGGGGGCAGAGGTGACCACACTCACCTTGCTGATCAAAGTAGGGATCCCCTAAACTGGCACACCTCACATCATCTTTCAAATCTGCTCTATACTGGAAACTTATTTTCAGTAGAGCTAAGAGCTACTGTTTGACAAGAACAGGATCGGCCCAGAAAGAACCAACAAAGCTATGGCCTTCAAGGACTCCCTAGGGAAGCAACCTCACCAGATCACTCAGCCACATGCACACAGCTTCCAGAGAACACTTCGGTCACCTACTCTTAAATACCTGCAGACGACAAGGATCACTGGACATTCAAAGAGAGCGTTTAACAGGGAAGAAAGAAGCCAAAATAAAAAAGCAGCTGAGCTGGGAAACTCAATCTACGCAAAAGAAGACTTAAAAAAACAAAAACCAAAAACAGCTTAATTATCCTCAAAAATATGAAAGAAGAACCATGAAACAAGATCAGTAGGAGATAAAAAAGGAACAACAAAAAGTTTGGCATAAAAAAACAGCATAAATTTAAAACTCAATGTAAGGACTGAAAGATAAGGTTGTAGAAATCTCCTCAAAAGAACAAAAATATGGGGTGCCTGGGTGGCTCAGCCAGTTGAGCATCTGACTTCAGTTCCGATCACGATCTCGGGGTCCTGGGATCGAGCCCCACGTCCAGCCCTGTGTCCAGCCCCTGAAGAGCCCAAGGTCGAGCCCCACGTGCTCAGCATGGAGTCTCCTTTCCCTTCCCCTCTGCCCTTCCCCCTGCTCGTGCTCTAATAAAATCTTAAAAAAAAGAACAAAAATACAAAGAAATGAAAAATAAGTCAGAAAAAATTAGCACCAGTCCAAAGAGCAAGAAACACAAAGGTGTGCTTCCCTGCAGCAATCCTGAGCACCAATGGAGAATGAACACCATCTGCAAAGTGCTGAGGGAGAACGATCTCCACTGGAGACCTCTATACCAAACAATCCATTCACTGTCAAGATAAAATGACATTTTCAGATACAGAAGGTCTTTAAGGACTATTCCCTGTGTTGGAATATATTAAAAGATTTTTCACAATTGGGGAAGATTTCGAGGCCGAATCAACGAGAAGTGTGTAAGAAATCAAGCAAAGAAACAAAAACTACCATTAACCTTAGTGATTATGAAAACTTGCACCGGAGAAATAACTCATAGTTTGTACCACCAGGCTCAGCATCGATAGCACTGGCCATCAAAATAACGCAAACAGCGAATACTGTTAACTCTGTGCTTCTCAAAGGGGGTGATTTTGCCTCCCCACAAGAGACATCTGGCAATGTCCGGAGACAGGTTTGGTTGTCACAACTGGGGTGAAGGAAGCTACTGGCCTCTAGTGGGTAGAGACCAGGGAGGCTGCTCATCTTACAATGCACAGGGCAGCCCCCCCAAAACAAAGAGTTGCACTTGACCCTTAAACACAGGGGTTAGGGGCACTGATGCCCCACGCAGTCAAAAAATAAGTGTACAACTTTCGACTCCCCCGAAACTTAGCTACTAATAGCCTACTGTTGGCCGAAGGCCTGAGTATTAATGTAATTTTAGTTCCACGTATTTTCTACGTTGTATGTATTATGTACTATATTCTTACAATGAACAAAGCTAGAAAAAAGAAAATGTGATTAAGAAAATCATAAAGAGGGGCGCCTGGGTGGCTCAGTCGGTTAAGCGTCTGCCTTCGACTCACATCATGATCTCAGGGTCCCGGGATTGAGCCCCGCATTGGGCTCCCTGCTCCGCGGGAAGCCTGCTTCTCCCTCTCCCACTCCCCCTACCTGTGTTCCCTCTCTCGCTGTGTCTCCGTCAGATAAATAAATAAAATCTTTGAAAAAAAAAAAATCCTAAAAGAGGGGAGCCTGGCTGGCTCAGTCAGTAGAGTATGCGACTTATTCTCGTGCTGGGGGTAGAAAAATTAAATTAAAATTAGAAAAAATAAAGAAACTCATAAGGAAAATATATTTACAGTACTGTATTGTATTTATCGAAAAAACAAATACATGTATAAGTGGACCCGCATAGTTCAAACCCATGTTGTTCAAGGCTAAACTGTATTTGACCCAAAATGTCAACAGTGCCGAAGCTGAAAAACCCTTTTCTAACCAAAATGGTGATGTAATCAGATTTGAAGTGTGGGGTGGATTGTGGGAAGAAATGTGCCAGGGCAGACGGTGGGAAGGAGGTGTGCAGAAAAAGGCTAAATCCCAGTTTTCTACATAGTGGGAAGTCAACAGTTAGGAACAAGCAAAAGTAGCAGCAATAGAGAATGTAAGCAAATGCCGAAAGCCAGCAGCTAAGAAGTTTCACTCATTGTCCCCAGGGAAGGGGAAACGGCAGTGGGGAGCTGTTGGTATGATAACAGCGTCCGAAGAACTATCTGATTATTTGAACTGTGCCAGAACCACTTTGATATAAATGAAAACAAAACTCAAAAAGATACACTAATATTTTGTCCCCTTCCTCCCACGAATAAGTAAAAATGTTGCCTTTACAGCACACAGAATCTACCAGGCCTGGAATATTATTTGCCTTTGATGTGAACATCTTAGTCGCCTCTGGCCAAAAGAAAGATAATCCCAACCCTGCCTAGCCGATCCCGAGCACAGTTCTTCCTTCCCCATCGCAGAGATGGATCATGGTCCCTAACAACACCCTAGAGATTAAGAAAAAAACAGCCCAGGTTAAAAAAATGTTACTTTTCTGTTACAGTTCAGAAAATCCTGCCCAGAACCACCAACATTCACACCAGTAAACAGAATAGGCTCCCTCTACCAGAAGACAATGTAAATATCAGATCCAACAAGGTAACAGAACAATTCTTCCAGAATATACCAGTGTTAGACGCTGCCCATGTTTTAAAAAGACCAAAGAGAGTAACATGGAACCCTCTAGTTCTTTTAAAATCCTTCACGTGAGAGAAAGTTTTTAGCTTGGAAGAGCTGCGGCTAGCAGAATTTCTCCCCCAACTGTTGCCCCACTCCTGACCACAGTGTTTCCAAGTAAAAGAAGTAAGACCTGAATAAAAAGTCTATTCAGCCTTTCAATCCTTAAATTATCTTGTCGAATGTTTACAGTGCTCCCAGTGTACAAGAAGAAAAGCTCCACAGAGGCCCTAAGGAATCCACAAATCCAGGTTTACTGGCATGCTGACACAAAATAGCTTTGGCAAGAGGGCAACTCCAAGCTGCTTTCCAAGTAGACAAACCAGCCCTTTCCAAGCAGGGAGCCCAGCTTCTGTGCCCGTGAAATAGAAAGGTAAGAAATCCCAGCTCATTGGGACAAGGTGAAAATGACTATTTTTAAGAGCGTTTCATTATCATGCTATTCTACATTTAGCTCTCGGGCAAACTAGCTTTCTTTTTTCAAAAGACGAATGTCAGGACATGTTAAGAAATACTTAGAACTGCATCAGGAAGTCCAAGTCCAACATGGTGTAGAAGTGTGATGCACAGCTTACGTTTACAGCTTTCTACCCCACAGAAGCCTGTGGGTTTATAGATGGGAGACAAGCTCAGCTCACTTAATGTCTAGGGAAGAATCCTCCACCCGTTGAACCTCGCAGCCACCAGACTCTGGGATATGATGTTACACCCCCTGACCTCCCACTCCTGCACCCAACGCACCTGTGGAGGACCAAGGACGAGAGAAGTGGGCCGAGTGCGGGAGGCAGAGACTGCGACAGGCTAACAAAGACACGCGGGACAGCAGGTAAGCAGCTCTACCAACGGAAAGGGACTTTCAGCACACGAAACAACGCTCACCTCTTTTTGTTTGTTTGTTTAACCATACTAATGACTCTTAATATACAAACGAGTCTTCGGAATTAGCCTCATCCCGACAACTCAGGGGTCGGCAGCTGGCCTCAGAAAGTGCCTGGGCTCTCCCAGCCGAGGGGCTGCTGCAGCAGGAGAGCACCCACGGCCCGGCGTGGGCGGCCCCAGCCTTCGGCCGCTGACTCCTGTCAGATGCCAAGATCTGGGAGCGCACACACTGACGTGCTTTCACAGAGATCGAGCAAGATCCACAGAGAAGCTTACATCTGTCAGCTCCTAATCCCCTGCTGAGTTCATCACATCCCTCTTTTTCAAAACTTTTACTGATACCTGACAAAGAACTTGGTCTGTTGGGGACAAATACAAAGACATGAGGACAACAATGTGTCCTGACCAAGGCTGCCACTAGGTCCAACCTCCCTGGTCCCCAATGAGTGCCTCAGCCAGGTCCTGTAAAATGGAGCCCCCTTTCAAGCCACTAAGGCAGGCGCCTCAGGTGCTCAGTGCCCCCCAGCCCCACCCACCACCAATGGCTAGTCTTTGCCCTGAGCCTTGTGCTGTCAGGAGCTCTGGCTAATGGCTTACTTAGGACATTTGCCACCTGGCTGTGTGACCTCCATTCAAAATACGTGCCCTGATTCCCGTCCACCCCACCTTCAGTATCCAAACTAGAAAGGACACTTAAGGACTTTGACTCATATCCAGAGAAATGTTTTAAGGGTATGAAGGCCCCTGAGAGGGTGAGTCAGCCTGGGGGCATCCCAAGGCGCAGCTCTCCTGCCCTGCTCTAGGATGTCAGTGTTCCTCAAAGGCAACCCAAAAGTCGGTGGCTTCCCAAAGGAGCCACCCGTGGGACCACACCAGGCCCAAAGCAACGTCTTGCTTGGTGCTTCTGGCTAGGGCTCTGGCATTCTTCAGGGAGGGACTCTAAGAAAGGGCAAAAAGGAGGGGCTGGAGCTTCATTCCTTCCCCCCTTAAGAAACATTCCTGAGACTGCAGGGGGCCTACTGACACCCAGCTGGTGCACAGAATGCTCCCTAACGAATCCCCAACCGCCCATTTGAAATTCTAGGCCCTCCAGTAACACTTTAGAGATCAGGCCCCTCCCCTAACCCCCACTGATGTTTTACGTTTGCTGAATCGATGGAGAAAGGAACATGCAAAAACAGGGGACCGCATACATCCACTGTATCTGTTTACACGGGGCCCCGGATAACCCACATCGAAATGTGGCCTTGGAAATACCAACAAGTCAAAATCTTTGTGGTTTCTTAGGACACAGACATCACTTCTACTCCCTGTCGGACAGGAGCATGGAAAAACAGCAGCATTGTGTGTTTTGCAGCCCTAGTAAAAGGTCAAGCTAGAAGCCAATGTAAAGGTGCTGAGCGGATACAAATCTGGGTGCCACTTTCAGCAGAGGTCTGCTGGAACTTCACACATGCACTTCAAATTCCAAGAATGCCACTCCTAGGAAGTTAAGTATCCCTTTTGACTTCAAAACTAGACCCAAAGAAAAGACTGTCCTTACCCAGCAGCCCCACTGAAGGCTCATAAAACAGCACTCAGGAGTTCCAGCTTCATTTCCTTTCTCCAGCTACAAAAATGCAGATGAAGCAAGTATTTGTTTGAGTTTTACTATGTAAATAAAGCCTATTATCAGGGTCAGCACTTGGGAAGAAAACAGCCCTTCAGGAAAAGCCTTCCAAAAGGCCAGTGTCCTCACAAAGAAAAATTAACTTGAGCTTTAAAAGCTAAAATCCTTTTAAAAACTAAGGTGCTGACAGTGTTCATCAAACAAGGGCAATCTGGCCCACAGGTAACATCTGACAGTCTGGAGACTTTTGTTGGCTGTCACAGCTGGAGTGGGGGTACCCCTGGCATCAAGTGAGTGAGGGGGGCCCAGGAATGCTTCTGAACATGCTACAGAGCCCACGACAGCCCCCACCAGAGAGTGATGCAGACCAGCATATCAGTAGTGCCCAAGTTGAAAAATCCTCATCTGATGGATGTGACAAAGTTATTTAATAGAACACTGCACGTGTTTCCAGGCGAACTGAGTAGAGGGGTTAGTGGGGACATTTGGGATCAAGAGCTGGTCCTTGGGGGCCTTCTCATGACCTGCCAGGTTTGTGACCTCAGGGCACGCCATTTAACTTCCCTTTGCTTTAGCTGTTGCATTTATAAAACGGGCTGATAAAATTTCCTGATCTGAAGATCACAGATTCAACCAGCCTTGTTCTTCGCATTCCTTACAGTTCTAAAATGTGCACTCCTATGAGGCTTCCAAATCAGACCCCTATTACCATAAAAAGAGTGTGTCACCTTACACTTGTTCAAGCTACCCCCACATCAGATTCTGTTAAATAGAAAATGAATTGTATAATACCCCAGGAGTCTTATATGTAAAACATTTAATTACAAGTTTTTTTAAAAGAAAAAAAAAAGCCCTATTAGAACAATTATAATTTGGGCCCCAAATAACAAGTTGTTATAATGAGCCCCAAATATTTTTCAGTAGCTACTGAGGCAGGGTCAAAACTTGGATTAATCCAAATTCTGCAGGTGCAACAATTTTTCCCAGCTCCACCACAACAGTGTATTGCCACTCTTTAAGTGGTTCTAAATGGACACACTTTCCTTCATCCTTTTCTAATAATGTGACAGTTAATTACCAGCTGTTGGAGTGTAAGCAAGCATAATTGATGACTTAATCCAAGAGAAAAGACAGGCATGTGAAATAGTGCCAATACCACGGAGCACGTAGTTAAAAATACACAATACGTGCGCAAGCGTGCACCTCTGTGTGTGTTTACAAGTGTACCTGGAAACTCAATATGGAAGTCCCAAACTCTCCTGAATCCTTTCTTTTTTTAAAGATTTTATTTATTTATTTGAGAGAGAGAGAGAGAAAGAGCATGAGTGGGGGTGGGGAGAAGGAGAGGGAGAGGGAGAGGCAGGTTCCCCGCGGAGCACGGAGCCCAATGCCAGGACCCTGGGATCATGACCTGAGCAGAAGGCAGACGCTTAACAGACTGAGCCACCCAGGTGCCCCTCTCCTGAATTCTTTCTATCCTAAGTAAAGAAACCACCAATTTCCAGTCACATTGCAGTATCTATTAAAACTAAGCAGCAGTTTAAGGGAAGAACGTATGGGCCTCTCAGAGAACCCCAAACATTTTTATTCCTGCAAAATCCTGAAACAGCATCTGGAAAGGCGGAGTACGTACACTGGTACTTACCTACCCACAAAAACTTTCAAAAGAAAAACAAAACAAAACAGACCAAAAACACCTTACCAAGTACTGTGCAAGCTAACCAGCAAGCCAAATCAGGAGCAAAGGGCCTCACATGCCCCAAAAAGGCCCTGGTGTGTATTTTCTGGGTTTTACTGCCCACCTCCCACAGTCTAGACTGGGGCCTCTTGGACAGAGAGAACAGAAGGCCACTAAGAATACACCTGGATTTTTAGAACCTGGAGTACCCACAGAAAGGAGGAGGTGCTTGGGGATCCCCTTCTCCAGCTTCTGGTTAAACACCTGAATTTGAGTTTAAAATGACCTCCAACTCTCTTATACTGCGTAAAACCAAAAGGCAACATTTCACCTTAACCAATGTTTTGCAACTTACTCCTTCAATTATAGTATCAAGTCTGAGAAAGATACATTGACTTGTGTGTACACCTCTTTTTTAAAAGAAATACATGAAATGCTAAGGGTGTTAGTTATTTACCTGCTATCTTTTAAACTTTTACCATCAGAAATGCCCTGTAAAACCTTTATTAAAAAGGCATAGGGTTAACACGCTTTTGTACGCATATATGCAGGAAAATACCCTTGCTGGGCAAGCTGTACACACTTTGCTCACCATCTTTTCAAAGAACCCAGTTCGTTAATGGGTTACACATTAAATTTATAGCAACGACAGCCTCTTTCCCCAGTTGAACATAAATTCAGTGCCTATCTAAACAAGCCTCCCCTCAGAGTTTCTGGTTTTGTGAATACAAAAATGAGAGAAAATACAGAACAGAGAAGTTTGGTGTCTCATTTGCTATCTTGAACAACAAAGCCACACCACTTCCCAAATTCATCACGGGGGGGTTGGCTTAGGAGTGACCTTATACCTTCCTGCTGTGGTGAAGCAGGAAAGTAGGAAAAAACCCAGCAAGTCACCTTCAAACTCTTGTAGTCGCCAAGAATTTTTACATTTTAAAGGGAACTTTGTCCCTAGGAAAAGCCTAACCCAACCCTCCCCACAGAAACGGACACTTTTAACCAGAAGAAAACAGGATGATAGGTTTGTTGTTTTGTGTTTTCACAGGTCTATCCAAGTTCAGCTGATCAATTTCAAGATCGATTGCTGTTTAGAGACAAGAGAATTCAAAGCGTGAAAGCACCCACCTTCCCTTACCACACACACTTAACGCAAAACACATTCCTGATGAGACACATTAGAAACTTGTTGGAGCCCAAATCGCACTTTGAAAAAGGACACTGAAAGTTTCGGTACGTGTCTGCAGGTCCCAGAGCGCCATGGATCTAGAGCTGGAAGCCGAAAGTCAGTAAATATTGATGGGCTGACGGGAATCGAGAAGCTGGGCGGGCGACAGCTGCACGTCTGAGTTTCCTAGTGATAAGGGGTACAGGTTCAAGGGGTGCAGAACCAAAGGCCTTACAGTGACAAATACAGGTGGGGCAGTTCTGTCCACCCCCTGGCACGTGGGACTGTTCCTCCCCAACCCCTGGGCAGCCAGCCCCACAGGTGCAGGCCGCCGCTGGCGAAGCCTGGAGTGACAGGGGACCCAGCCAGGCCCCTTCTCGAAGGGGGGAAGGGAGGGGACCCGGAACAGGAGCCATTTAAACCCTGCGCGGCTCTGGGAGTCAGCAGGGCTGGGAGCCAGCAGGGCTGGGAGCCGCGGCAGAGGGGCCGGGACCGGGCACCTTGCGTGTTCTGGTGCCCCCGTCCCCGCAGGTGACCCAGGCAGACTAGCGCCCCCGGGTTGGGGACACGATTGGGCTGCCCCTCCGGCGCCCCCACCCCCGACGAGAACCCCCGCCCCGCGGCCACCTTTGGGCTGTCACCGTGAAGGTCCCGCGGCCGCCTCACCTTGGTGATGACCAGCGGCTCGCCGTGCTCGCGGCCGCCCTTTAGGGTGAAGCCCCACGGGGCGCCGCCGCTCAGCTGCACCTCCACCAAGCGCCCGCCGTCGGGCGCCCGCGCCTCGGCCTCGGCCAGGCGCTCGGGCCGCGCGCGGGGCTCGGCACCCTCCATGGCGCGGAGAGCGGAGGCGGCGCGGCCGCTCAGCGCCCAGGGCCCGTCCGGCCCGCGCCCATGCACTCGGAGGAGCCCCGGCCGGCCGAGGGCGAGGGAAGGTCCGGGCGCTCCTGCCGCCGCCGCCGCCAGCCACTGGCGAACCTGCGCGGCAAGTCGGGAGGAAAGTGCCGGCCGAGGCCGGGGAGGGAGCCGGGCGCGGGCGGCGCGGCGCGCGGGGAAGGGCGGGCCGGGCAGGGGGCGGGGCCGGCGCGCTCCAGGGCTCGGGCCGCTCGGCGGGCAGGGGGCGGGGCGCGCTCAGGGCTCCCGAGCGCTGCCCGGAGGGTGGGAGAGGCAGGAGGAGGCGCGCGCTCCGGGACCCGCGCGGCCGCCGGGGGCTAGCGGGGCTAGAGGCGCTCGGGCGCAGGGGCGTGCGCCCAGGGCTCCCCCGAGTGGCCCCGAGGGTGGGAGGCGGCGAGGGTCGGCACGCGCACGGGACCTGTGCCGCCGGCTGGGGATGGGCGTGCGCGCTCGGGACTGCCCCACTAGTTACCCAGAGGGTGGGAGGCGGCGAGGGCCGGCGCGCGCACGAACCTGTGCGGCTCGCCGGATGCAGGAGCGCGCTCCGGCCCCCCCGCCCCAGTTCCCCGGAGGGTGGGAGGGGGCCGGGGTGCGCGCTCCGGACCACGCGCGGCGCCGCGGGGTCGGGGGGCGTTGGGCTGCGACGCGAAGTCCGGCCCTTCCTCCCGCGCCAGCGCCGGGCGGCCCTGGGAGGCTCGGGGCGCGCCAGCCCTCCGCCCGGGAGGCCGAGTCGCGGCAGGTGAGGCGGCGGAAGCGCCCGCGCGGGGCGGGCCGGGGCGGGGCGGGGCGGGCGGGCTGCGGTCCGAGTCCCCGGCGCCCTCCATCTTGGAGCGCGCGGCCGGCCCGGCGCCCCCGCCTTTGTTCGCGCGGACGGCGGGCTGCCTGCGGCCGCCCAGGTGAGACCGGAAGCGCAGCGGGCGGCTTCGCGCGGGTCCTTGTGCCGCCAGCCTGTTCCCGCACCGAAGCGCTTTGCCCCCAGGCCCGGGCTTGGGGCTGGGGGTGGGGGGGTCCCGGGAGTCCTCCACGCACCTACACTGCCCCGGCCCTCCCCGAGAGCCTCCCCCGCCGTGCAGCCCGGGCCAAAGCGCTGGCTCTAGGAGGGTGCTCTTGAAGTCCGGGCAGAGGAGAGGGCGCCTGACTGCTTCCCATGAAGGACTGCCCATCCTCCCACAAATTCCCTGCTGCAGCGCCCAGCCCAGATAAGGAATAGCTTGCCTCTTGGCCCTTCCCAGCTCTTTTTAGCTCTTCCTATAGTTCCAGTCCAGGAAGTCTTTGCATTCGGAGCCTGCTCTCACTTTGGTAGAGTAGTGCCACGAGGTCTTAATGTCCCACGTCTGCGTTGCCTACAAAGGAGAGGTGGTGGTCTGAAAATACTGAAAGGGTGTGCCACCTATTTTCTGCCCCTTTTCAGTTTACATGGAAGTTTGGTATAAAGAAATATTCGCACTGCTAGGAATTTGCATGTTCGCAAAAAAAAAAAACCTTTTTATTTCGTTTGTAGTTACGTAGCTGGACGCTGGTGATTGCCTGTTTCTCCAAAGCAGCTACCTCCAGGTACTTTGAGCCGGTGAGGATGGAATAGGCAGCAAGAAAAAGCTCAGAGACCACTGGTCAGAAAGAGTGAGGGGTTCCTGTCACTGTGGAGCAGGGACAAGGAATCTCAACTCCGGTCTCAGGTTCTTCAGTGGTCACGTGAGGGATTTCTATTCTGTAGTCTGCATCTTGTGGCCGATCGTTTTTGTGTCTCATCCAGGCAATTGAAGTAAGAGTGCAAACTTCACTGGGCACTTGTCATGGCCCTGGGCAGTGATTACTGCCCCATAAGTAACTTCCAAGCTACAGTGTCCAGAATGTCTCCAGTTAGGGGAATGAGGTGATTTTTTTTTTTTTGTAAACGGAGACTTAAGGAGTGTGCCTGTTAGAATCCATCTTAAGTGTACTTTGACTGTCCTGGTAATGCAGATCTGCACAAATTGATTAAATTGCACAGAACTAAATACACAGGAGTACGTGTAAAATGAGGAAATTGAAATAAGCTTGGTAGATTGTATCTGTTAATATTCTGACTGAGGTGCAGGGCAGAGGATGTGCCTATATTGTTTCTTAAAACCACGTTGAATCTGTAATTATCTTCAGATAAAAATTTTAATTTAAAAACTGGACAGATGGGCGCCTGGGTGGCTCAGTTGGTTAAGCGACTGCCTTCGGCTCAGGTCATGATCCTGGAGTCCCGGGATCGAGTCCCGCATCGGGCTCCCTGCTCGGCAGGGAGTCTGCTTCTCCAAACTCTGACCCTCCCCCTTCTCATGCTCTCTCTCTCTCTCTCATTCTCTCTCTCAAATAAATAAATAAACTCTTAAAAAAAAAAAAACTGGACAGATTATGAGAAACCAAAAGATAGAGGACCATATAAATGCACCTACAATTTTTGGAAGTTCGATAGTCTCAAAACAGCTCCCCCACCCCTCCCCTTGGTATTAACTGAAATCTCAGCCGTTAACTGGGGCTGAAATTCAGACCACTCGGTTCACTAAAGCAGAGACAGTTTTCATTGTGTCTATAAATCACAAAGTCATCTTTAACATTTTATGTTGATTATATGAGATTACCTATCTGCCACTTGAAAGGGTTACAGTGTTCATTCCTTAAATATAGGTGCAGGTTTACACTTATCCTTACTAAATTACCATTTTGCTGAGTTTTTTTCTTAATCTTCACACTAGGCATCTCTCCTGGATTAGCATTATTTGAATATTTATAAGGCTGCTGTCTATATAGACATTCATAAATATACCAGAAGGGACTGGACCAAGTCTGTGTGGCCTGCTTTGAGATAGATGCCCTCTTCTCAGACCCTCTTAAATTCTTTCATTGATACTCTTGGGTTTATATAGCTGAGCATATCTACTATCACACCCAGACTTCTCTATCATGTCCATTAAATCCTTAATAGACACTGTCACATATCTTGGAAAATATCAGTATCTTGTGATGGAAGGCATTGCCCCAATTTATTAACCCTGCTCCCCTTTTGGAAGAGTTGGGTAAGACACTGAACCAGTGTGGACTTAGAGTGGTGATGGCTTTCTTTTCTAAGAACTCAACTGAGCCAGATTTTCCAAGGATGGTATATATTTCTCAACATCTAGCTTTTTCTTTTGGAAGGCCAGGGCCAGATATCTTCTGACTCTTCTCAGCATTTCGCTTCTTGGACATGCAGCTTCATTGCTTGGAAGACCCGAGGGTGAGCATATGCTCTTCTGGACATGTAGAGCATGATCCTATGACCATCTATATGCAGGCATTCAGTAGCCTTGGGTATGCCACGTTTTCAGATCTGAGGCTTACTTCCTTTGATAGAGGGGAGATAGATGAAATTAAAGGTAGTTCTTTGAGGCGCCTGGCTGGCCCAGTCCATAGGGCATGTCACTCTTAATCTCGGGGTTGTGAGTTTAAGCCCCATGTTGGATGTGGAGATAACTTAAAAAGAAAGGTAGTTCTTTCACTTTATCAATAGTGAATGAATCAGTCAATGAATAAAAGGCAAATTGAACCAGCTTTCAGCTTTTTATGAAAGAGTTAAAATTATCTTAGTTTTTTGTTCTAACAAGAAAAGAGATTTATAATTATAAAATGTAGTGGAGGATGGAGTTCCAAAATTTTGCCTTTATCTTTCAAACTAGTAGCTCAGGATGGTCAAGCTTTCCAGAACATCTGTGGCAATTTTTTTAAAGGCAGTTTCGGCCATTTTGTTTTTTTGTTTTTTTTTTTTAATTTATTTATTTGACAGAGAGATAGCACAAGTAGGCAGAGCGGCAGGCAGAGAGAAAGGGAGAAGCAGGCTCTCTGCTGAGCAGGGAGCCCGATGCGGGGCTCGATCCCAGGACCCTGGGATCATGACCTGAGCCGAAGGCAGCCGCTTAACCGACTGAGCCACCCAGGCGCCCCTCGGCCATTTTCTACTTTAGCCACTATGTGCCTGAGCACAGGTGTGAGGACAGCTAAAGGAAGACGACACAATGGCTTTGCCCTTCATCACCATCATCATTATATTGTCATCTTGATATCTACAATCGAATGTTAGAAACATTGGAATTTCACTTAGCTGCAGATCTTGGCCCGGTGACAGAAGCTGAATGCTGTACAACTCTGCCCCCATCGCCTCCCCCTCTCACCTCAGAAGGATTTTACCCTGGATCTTGTTGTTAGGATATTTACAGATCTCTAGGGGAAAACTTCCTCTTTCTGTGCAGGGGTGGGAGGGAGACTGCGGGGTCTTTACTTACGACTGACACCATTATCCTGTTCATGGACTCCACATTGGGAGTTTGCATCCTAGCACTCAGTGCCTTTAGTTGAGGAAGCAAGGAATTAGCAACTAAGGAGTAACCACCATTCACAGGGAACCTACTTTGTTCAAGGCACGTTACATAAATGGACTCAGGTCCAAAGCTACTTAGAGCAAGCATCACCCCATTTTACAGAGGAAGAAACTGAGCCCCAAAGTGGCTTACTACCCTGCTTGAGGTTGCTGAGCCCAGTGTTAAGAAGGACTCCTATTCTTCCCCTTGCAGGGACCAGTGCCAGATTGGATATGGCGGGGCAGTTTTCACTGAGCTGGTGAGTTGGCTTTCCTCTGTAAGACATTTAGACAGTGAGCCACCTTTTGAGGTTCCCTTGATCTCCAAACAAGAAAGACACTGAAGCCTCCTATGTGGAAACTTTGCCTATAAAACTGGATGCTAATTTAGGTTTGGTTGAGTTCCAATCCTGTTTCCTTGGAGACATGTCCTTTAAAGTATATGCAGGGGTGCCTGAGTAGCCCAGTAGGTTGAGCTTCTGACTCTTGATCTCGTCTCAGGTCTTAATCTTTAAGAAACATGTATATAAAATAATACTTAACTTTTCAGATTGGGAGTATTTAGAGAGCTACTATTTTTTAAAAGTGTTTATATTTTAAAATGCAGTTTTAGGTGCCGCTGGGTGGCTCAGTCGGTTAAACATCCGACTCTTGATTTTGGCTCAGGTCATAATCTCACAGTCGTGAGATCAAGACCCGTGTTGGGCTCTGTGCTCAGTGCAGAGTCTGCTTGAGATTCTCTATCTCTACCTCTCTCTTTCTCTCCCCCTCCCCCCCTTTCCCCCTCCCGTCTGCTCCCCCCCCCCCCCCCCCGCCCCATGTACTGTCTCTTGCTCTCAAATAAATAAAATCTTTAAAATGCAGTTTTAGAAAGCCACTGGCTATTTTTCACTTTTTATTTTTTTATAAAGTAGCCAATAAGTACTTCTTGAGCACTTTTAACTTGCCCAGTACTGGGGAGTGGTCGCTAAGGAATGTAAAGGATGCAGGAAATATGAAACATTAACTCTAGCTAATGAAGAAAATATAATCGGAAAAAAAAAAACAGAGCACAGTTACGTGCAAAATGACTTTTAACTGCAAAAGTTCCAGCAGGAGAGAAACCAAAGTAGAGAAGGAAAAAAAAAAAAGGAGTGAATACAACCATAGATGACATTTCTAAATTTTTCTTTCTTTTTTTTTTTTAATTGTGGAAATGTCAGTTGAACACAAAAGTAGACGTCTTATTTCATCCCTGCCCACTTTTTTTCCCAAGAGTATTTCAAAACACATCCAGGACAGAATGACTGAGTTACCTTGGAGGCTAAGAGGAAATGGAGCCAGGAGTTCCTGGGTGAGGACCCTGTGAGCAGAGGATTGTTCTTTATAGGGAAGTTGAAAGCATTGGGACTAAAAGGCTGAAACCTTGTTAATGAGTGCTGAAGTGCCCCAGTCCTGCTCCTTGGGAATCTGTGCTGAGCCTCCACTCCCCTATCCCAGAGAGTGTGTGCATGGCAGGGGTGGGGGCGTCTAACAGCGCCAGGGGTCTCTGGCTGGAATAACTGGGGGGGGGGGGGCTGCTACCTGGAGATTATGGCTGGAGGGGAGGCAATAATGAGTTTCTGTGGGCAGGTTGAAATGGGAAATGCCTCTGGGATACTTTGTGAATTTTCTAAGGCTATTGTAACAAATTAACATAAGCTGTTTAAGACCCGTTTTTTCCTTCCTGGAGGCCAGAAGTCTGAAATCAAGGTGTCAGCTCATCAAGGTTCCTGGGTTTGTGACCCCATCAGTCCAACCTTTGCCTCTGTGGTCACCTGGCCTTCTCTTCTGCCTGGGTCCTGTCTCCCTCTGTCCCCTCCCTTTGTCGCTCTTTTAAAAGGTCACTGTGATTGCCTTTAGGGCCCACCTGGAAAATCAAGGATGCTCTCTTCATCTCAGAATCCTTAATCTAATCCTGTGTGCAGAGACCCTTTCCCCAAATAAGGTAACATTTGCAGGTTCCAGGGATTAGGACCTATCATCTTTGGGGAACGTTAGTCATCTTACTACAGATATCCAGGTGGAAATCACTGGGGTGTTCCAGGACAATGAATGGGACTTTCCTCCTTAGTTTGTAAGCATTGTGGCTAAAGCCCTGTTGGTGCTGATAGTTCCGAGTGAGTGGCACAACAGGCCAGTTATCTGCCTGTCCCCAGGTGGTGGAGGGGGAAGGCTTGTCCCACCCTTAAGCCAAGTGAGAACTGCTCCCAGAGAATCCCTCATAAAGATTTGGGATATCTACAGGACAGAGACTGGCATCTCGTTCTCGGGTGGCATTTCTGGAAGTGCCGTATTGCTGATCAGCTCCTTGTGGAGACATGAACAGAAGGCAGCAGGGGGACTGAGGGCTCGGCAGTGGGTGGGTGGGTGGGTTCTCCCAAGTACACCTGGAGAATGTCGCTGCACATCCAATTATCCCAAAATTGACCAGCTTAAAACTGCAAACTGAGGCCTGACCCGGGACTGCTACTCAGGCCAACAGATCCCATTGGCCCAGATTCAAGCAAGGATTTTGAATGCTGGTGACTTCTTTGCAAGAGACAAAACAGTTTTACTTAGGGAATGGGTAGTGGGGGGTATAAATCATGTGTTACCCTTGTAATTCTTGAGATATAATCAAGGTCTCAAGATCTGAGTGGCTCCCTTAGTCATGCAGATGTTAGGCAGCCAAGTCTAGGATTCCTTCTCTCTCCCTGGGGTCCCTGAATGAGGTGGGGCATTATACTTTATGTAGAAGCGAGGGGTTTCCGGGAGGGCAGAGACCAACAGTTTAACTCCTGTTTCAAAACTCAAACTTAGGGGGAGTTGATGAGGGAAAGAGGGGTAAAAAAGCAGCCACATGTGTGGTCCGTGTCCACCATCCTCCGTGTGACCCTCAGCTGAGGTCCAAGGCCGAGAGCTGGCCGGCCATCAGAGATCAGCGCTCAGTCAGTGCAGAGCTTGGCGGACACGGAGAGGATGAGAGTTTTGACACCAGCCTGGCAACCTTACCTTCATTTAAAACATTGTATCTGGGGAAGATTCTTTTCAAATCTCAAACACCTTCCATGACCTAACCTGCTTGTAATTTGCCAACTAAATCACAGGATAGAAATATGATACCTGAGTCCCAAATACCGTCTAGGTGGTTGTAGCGAAAGCCAACACAAGCAATTTTCAAGCAGCAAAAAATAATTCTGTATGTGAGATTTCAAGACATCCTTGAGAATACTCAAAAAAAAAAAAAAATACTCCTCTTTCCAAATACAGCATGAACCTTCTGCTCCTTTGCTATGATATCATTTGTGTGATTGTGGAATGCCTTTTTACTTTGTACTCCACATTTTGAGAGAGAAAAACCCAGAATAGGGATGCCTGGGTGGCTCAGTCTGTCAAGCGTCTGCCTTCGGCTAAGGTCATGGTCCCGGTGTCCTGGGATTGAGCCCCACATCGGGCTCCCTGCTTGGCGGGAAGTCCGCTTCTCCCTCTCCCTTCTTTGGTGTTGGAGGGACTGTTGATTCGGATGCGGGAAATTCCGTCACTGGCCACTGGCCAAAGTGCTTGTTTCAATCGAATCTTTTCACCTGAACTCCAAGGAATGTAGACGTCTTTGACTAGCAATAGGAATAACAGGAAGGCCGGCTGGCTGAAGGGTGGTAGAATTTTAACTACAATGGACAGATGTCTTCCAGGCAGACATAGGAAGTTTCTAAAAACTTAGTTGGTCTTGATGATTCCTTTTGCGTAATTATACATGTGGAAGGGCCACAGGAAATATTGTGTGATTAACTTCTTTAAAAGTAAAATCTTCTGTTGGAACAATTTTAGATTTACAGAAAGGTTGCAAAGGTAATACAGGGAGCACTTGTATCCCCTTGACCCAGGCCATTCCTAGTCACTGAACTCTTATTTGGATTCCCCAGTTGGCACACTAGTGTCCTCTTTCTGTCCCCAGGACTCCACTTTGCATTTAGTTGTCACGTCCCCCTTGGTTTCCATCGTTCCTTTGTTTTCGTGACCCTAAGAATTTTGAGGGGGACTGGCCGGGTATTTTGTAGAATGTTCCCCAACTTAGGCTGGTCTGATGTTTTCTCATGACTAGACTGGGTTATGGATTTCGGGGACAAACACATACATAGATGATGTGGCCTTCTCAGCACACCACATCAGGGAATGCTTCACATCTACATGGCTTGTCACTTGTGACTGTCACCTTATTACATAGATAAGGAGATGGCTGCCAGGTTTCTCCCTGTCAAGTTACAGGGAGAATTTTTTCCCTTTCCTGATTAACTCTTAACAACTTGGGTTTTGGGTGCCTGAGTGGCTCAGTCGGTTAAGCGTCTGCCTTCGGCTCAGGTTGTGATCCCGGTGTGCTGGGATCAAGTCCCACATCAGGCTTCCTGCTCAGTGGGGAGTCTTCCCCCAACCATGCTCACTCTCGCTCAAAAATAAAATCTTTAAAAAACCCCAAGAACTTGGGTTTTACAATGCAAAGCTGTTCTGTGGGAAGTCACTTTGATTGCATGGTAGTCACCAAGTTCACACCTAGACAGACTATCCTTAAGACCAAATTAAGATGCTTGAATCACACCATTGATTAAGTCAACTTAAAGCACATTGAGAGAAATGGAGTAATTGGTAATGAGACCTTGTAGCTTGCAAAGGCAAAAATATGTACTGTTTCGAATTTCTGATTCCTGTGATAGACTAAAGAAATGTCATAAGTTTGAGAAACTCGGGTTATATAATGGTTTACTCTGGATGTTCAACCAAGGGCAATGCAGTGAGACCCAAAAGATTTGGCGGGGGGAGAGCCATTGCATTTAAATTATCAGACTCCCTTCAGAGGACTGACTGACCCCCATTTTCTATGCTAATATCTTTTTTTTTTTTTGAAGATTTTATTTATTTTTTAGAGAGCGAGCGAGAGAGAAACAGCATGAGAGGGGAGAGGGTCAGAGGGAGAAGCAGGCTCCCCGCTGAGCCGGGAGCCCGACGCGGGGCTCGATCCCAGGACCCTGGGATCATGACCTGAGCCGAAGGCAGACGCTTAACCATCTGAGCCACCGAGGCGCCCCAGACAGATGTTTTTGCAGTGTGCACAACCAGATTGATGTAAGGTTGTATTATCTCCCAGCACGCTGTTTTTCTAACCACAAGCCAAACCCTTGAGGTTAATGTGGGTTTCCTATTCCCTACTTGTGGCCACTTGAGTACCAGTGAAGCAGTCATTTCAAAATTAGCCAAAGTCTGAGTGTATTTAGTCCTTTTTGTCAGATATCTGCAATTTGACAGTCTCATGTGGATGAAAACTTCAGAGCATATAGTCCTTCCAGAAATAATAGTCATCTCATTTCACTATATTAGTATAGTGTGCTACAAAAGAAACATAAAATTCGAACAAAGTTTGAAATATGTGACATGTATATATACATGTATATTCTAAACCCCTCCTTCCTTCCTCCCCCACCGCATACTTCCCTGAAAGTGCAGTTATGGTCACATGACTTCAGATTTGGCCATCTGTGGCCTGCCTCCAACTTCTCAAAAGTGGACTCCTTGTTGCTTCAAGGTGGTGGGGTGAGAAGGTGCATTTCCGTGTCTGACTAGTTTGTAGCCACTCATGGCAGACATTCATTCAGGAAATGAATCTCCAGTTCCCCTCTGGAGGAAGTGCTTATGGTGTAATCTACCTGGGTTTGATTCTCACCTCTACCACCTCCATGACCTTGGACAAGTTTCCTCACCTCCTCTGGTGCCTTATGCATAAAAATGAGATAAAAAGATGAGCCACAAGGGTGCAGATGAGAGTTAAGCAAGACATTGAGTACTTAATGCTGCCAGCTCATGGAAGGCAGTCAGGTAATACTAATGCTAGATGATTTTTCTTCCTCTTCTCAGAACACAAACCCCACCCCTGTCTCCCTCTCATGGCACGGTCTGGTCTCATCTCCTCTCAGGCCGAGACTACTTAGCTCACAGACTCATAGTCTGCCTGTTGCAGAACTGAAGATGTATTCTTAGACACTGTTCCTCAATCTGTGAATTTCCATGTTTTTGTCAGGAAAGGGCAAGGTTCCTTCAAGCCAAGACTCTCCTGTTTTGTCAGGGGATCAATATCCAACCCAACAACCACAAAGCAGGCTCTTTGAGCTCTAAGCCTGGGTTCAAAACCCATTCATTGTGTGGCATTTTGCAGAGCTACTCAATTCCCCACAAGCAGAGAAAGGGGTTCATTGTCAAGATGTAAGCCACTACAACTCTTTTTACTCTCTTAAAGCTTTAGAGCCAACCCTGAGCATTTTTGTCTGTTCTACAGGGTCAAACCAAGCAAATTTAATTCTGGATGGAGAGTGTAGTCATCCTTCCATGCCCTTAACATAATTCCTTGAACTCCAACAGGCAGCCTTGCATCTCTCTGAAGAAGGAAGCACTCAGGTGGCAGAAGCTCACTCTGCCAATGCTCCCAGAGAGCCTGGGCAACCAGAAGTTCCTAGGATTTGAGGTGCCCGCCCCAGGGGCAGCCCTTCCTGGTTGACTGACAAGAGTGGGTGCTCCAGCGTTCTTATGCCATCAGACAACCCTGAGGGGTCGCTGTGATGGACAGACATTAAGATGGCCTCCCCAGTGTACCCCACCTGCTGGTGTTCACACTCTGCATTCCTTCCATTGGGTGTGAGCAGGACCCATGACCCACTTCTAACCAATAGGATGCGGCAAAGGTGATGGAATATCCGCTCTGTGATTATGTTACAAAAGATCGTGACTTTCACTTGGATTGTTCTTGCTGGCTTTGATGAATGAAGCTGCCTTATTGGAAGCTGCTTTGTGGAGAGACTCATGTGCCAAGGAACTGAAGGTGGCCCCTGACCAACAGCCCATGAAGAGTGAGAACTTGTCATTAAACATGTAAGCAAATGCTTGGAAACAAATGTTTCCCCACTTGAGCCTTCAGGTGAGACCAGCCTAATCAACATCTTAACTGTAGCCTTTGAGAGACCCCAAAATGGGAGACCTAGCTAAATTGTGCCTGGACACTTAAGCCATAGAAACTCTGAGAAAATAAATGTGTGTTGCTGATTTCTGGCCTGGCATGTAAGGAGCTTAGCAGTCACTGCTTCATCCTAACAAGCAAAAAGCTGAATGAGCTGAAAAATCAACCCTTCTTAGATCTGTTGGAGAAGTGAAGTCACAGGACAAACTGCTGCCCCCCACCCCCAAATTGAAAAGACCGGCAGATGCAGAGAATCACAACTTACTGGAACTGAAACCCATTAGCAGAAAGTTCCACAGGAATCAGTACCAGGGTAAGAAAATCTGAACTGTAATCAATAAATTGCTGGAGGCTCAGTGTAGATGAGTCTGTGAGTTAAAAACTGCAGGGGTCCCCATGCTTTTGTGAGTTTTACCTCCTGGCGCTCTACCAGGTTCTCAGAGTGAAGATTGGAGAAAAAATTGCTTGTGCGTCCTGCAGAGAGAGGGGGAAAGTGGCCATTTTTAAATATGCCAGAGCACTCTGTTCTTCTGAACAAGCCTGCCCTCAAGAGAAACTTGACCCTAATTGATGGGGGTTACCGGAACCTAACCACAGTGGGAGAAGGAGATACCCAAATCCTACCTCCTCCACCCATCCTTTCCCGTCTAAGGCCCTGGGGGAGGGGGCACAACTAAGAGTGTTTTATGAAGTTCATAGCCAAGGGGTACAGACTAACTACAAGACCAAGACCTAATCATAGAACTGCATCTCCTCCCCTGTCACCTCCCCACAACACCACTAACAGCCTATTTATCCCGATTCTTTTTACCTAGCACATCATGACATCATGTCCAGCTTTTTTTTTTTTTTTTTTTTAAGGGAGTGAAGAGCAGAGGGGGAGAGAGAATCTTAAGCAGGCTCCACGCCCAGCACGGACCCCAGGGTGGGGCTTGATCTCACAACCCTATGAAGGGTTGTGACCTGAGCCAAAATCAAGAGTCGGCTGCTTAACAGACTGAGTCATCCAGGCACCCCCATATCCAGCTTTAAACAAAGAACTACAAGGCATACTAAAAGGCAATAAACACAGTTTGAAAAGATAGAGAAGCATCTGCGCCATACTCAGGGATGTTGGAATAAATGTGTGTTGCTTTAGGCTGCTAAATTTGGGTAATTTGTTATGTAGTGTAGATTACTACAGCGGCCTAACCATTTCTACAACTCCTGTGGGATGGAACCCAAGTCACCCTTGGGACTTCACTTGACACCAAATTTGTGCTTGGTCTCCCTTTCAGGATCACATGGTTCTGCCACTTCCTACCTTTACCTGGAAACTCGTCCAAATAAACCCTTCCACATGCATCCTCAAGTTCTGCGTGAGAGGGCTCCAGCCAGTCACACAGAGTCATGCTGCCATCTTTGTGTGCATGTGTGATTTCAAATCTTTCTTTGCATCTTGCATCTTTAGTCACTAAGACTGTACATTGAACTTCAGAAACTGTCCCTTCTGGTTTCTAACCAGTTAGGCTTTAGCCTGGCCTTTTTTTCCAGTGTTTTTTGTTTTGCTTTGTTTTTTTAATGATTATTTGAGAGAGAGAAAGTGAGAGAGCACAAGCAGGGGGAGCGGCAGAGGGAGAGAGAGAAGCAGGCTTCCCACTGAGCAGGGAGCCCGACGGGACTGGATCCCAGGAGCCTGGGATCATGACCTGAGCCAAAGGCAGACGCTTAATGACTGAGCCACTCAGGCACCCCAGTATCAGTGTTTTTTTTACTTTAGTGGGAGATAAGACATTCAAGAACATCTATATGGTCAAGACATAATTTCAAATTGGAATGGATTTACTGACTTTTGATTGGTTAAATCATTTCCGTCATTCATGATTTTAAAAGCACAGATAGAACTTTTTTGAAGTCCAATTTGGCTGCCAATCCAGAGTGTGTAATGCTTCTACAATTCTGTTAAGAGATTAAGAGATAATTTTGTGTGTACATTTAATGTGTTTGTATGTGTACTTTGAAAGCCATTCCAGAGACAGCAGATTTATGTAAAAGAGTTTGCCTTTAGTTGTCCTTGAGTGATTGTCAATTGAATTCAAATATACAACCAAGCATTGGGCCTCAAAATCATTACATTCCTTTTTGGGCATTAGAAGAAAGCCTTTTTCTCTTTTTGAGCTGAAAGGTCCGAATGTCAGCATACAGAGTAAGGTGAATTGAACTGAAAAATTGGCATTCCTCATTAGAAAGAATGATAGAGAAATGTCTTCAGACATGTAAATGTAAAGATAATTGTTTCTTATCATGAAGGATTGTAGAATTACTTCTGCTTGCATGCACATCCCAAAAAAGCACAAAATGCAGATTTAGATGGAAAACACTGCCCTTGACTTAACTCACCACTGAACTATCCTCAAATAGTTCATGCCTGCCCATTTATTTGTGGCTCCATTCTTTTAGTTACTAAACATTTATTTTATTTTATTTATTTATTTTTAAAGATTTTATTTATTTGACAGAGAGAGACACAGTGAGAGAGGGAACACAAGCAGGGGGAGTGGAAGAGGGAGAAGCAGGCTTCCCACGGAGCAGGGAGCCCGATGCGGGGCTCGGTTCCAGGACCCTGGGATCATGACCTGAGCCGAAGGCAGATGCTCAACAACTGAGCCACCCAGGCGCCCCTAAACATTTATTTTAAAATAATAGCATTCACTACTCATATCACAATCGGCTTCGAATATACTTTTGTTTCCTTTTTCCTTGGTTTTTATTCAATCGCCGGTGTCAATTGCAACTTTCTCTACAATTTCTTTTGGTATGTTTACTGATCACACTGTTAACAGTTGTTTTTTCTTTGTGGAATGGCTATGCTCAGGCAAATTTAGCTGTGAATTGAAAAATCAAATCTCGGGGCGCCTGGGTGGCTCAGATGGTTAAGCATCTGTCTTCGGCTCAGATCATGATCCCAGGGTCCTGGGATCGAGCCCCGCATCAGGCTCCCTGCTCGGGGGGGAGCCTGCTTCTCCCTCTCCTGCTCCCCCTGCCTGTGCTCACTCTCTCTCTCTGTGTCAAATAAATAAATTGAATCTTAAGAAAAAAAAAAGAATAATCCAGTATCTGTGAAGCAGATCCTGTTTTGCCTTCTATTGGAGCTTTACTTATTTAACAGCTGGTTAGTTGGCTTTCAGGAAGGCAGCATTTTAAATGGTGTCTAAGGAGGTGGGATCGTTTGCGATTTGATAGGTGGTCCATCTGAGGCACTGAACCTCTCACCTATGCAAAACAAGCTTCAAGCTTGAGCTTCGGTAGGAGTTCATCAGAGCCCTGGCCTCTTTTATCTAGACCAGGGTGAAAGTCTTTAAGTTTCTACCTGAGAACCTTGTCAGGCCATTCTCTCTTCCTCAACACAAAATCACCTTTGTCTCTCTCCGTCCTTATCCATCTTCTTCTCTCCCATTTGCTTCCCCCCCCCCCCCCAGCATCCTGACTTCTGTTCCAGGTTAGTCCCTAACATTTCTCACCCACTGGGGCTTGCAGAACTAGAAGGAAGGATGTAGCTCATCACTGCTAACCCTGCGCTTCCATCCCTGACTCGTCATTTGCATTCAGAATGCTCTTTGGCTTAGTTGGATGTGGATAATTTTTTTCTGCTATTTTGAACTAAGTTCTTCCCACATTTAAATGTGACCTGGTTATTCCCTTTCTTTTTTAGGTTGAGATACAAGCTCTAGGACCTTGCTACTCAAAGTAGGAGCCGTTGACCAGCAGCATCCACATCTCTGGAAGCTTGCTAGAAATGCAGTTTCATGAAATGCAGGGCCTCACCCAGCCATCCCGACAATCAGAATCAGGATTGTGGAATCTGCTTTTCAATGAGATCTGCAACAGGAGGCACATTAAACTTGATGAATTTTATTCTCAGGTCTGATATCCTTTAAATGTCTTTTTTTTTTTTTTAAGCACAATTTCATTTTAAACCATACTCAATCCCTATCTCTTTCCACCCTCCACCACTTACATCTATGATTAATTAGTTTATTTGGCATTGACTGTGCTTTTGTCCTTTATGTATTCTTCTTTATTAAGGCCTGGTAACACTCCCATATTTTTTTTTTTAAGATTTTATTTATTTAACAGAGAGAGACAGCGAGAGAGGGAACACAAGCAGGGGGAGTGGGAGAGGGAGAAGCAGGCTTCCCGCAGAGCAGGGAGCCCAATGTGGGGCTCGATCCCAGGACCCTTGGATCATGACTCGAGCCGAAAGCAGACGCTCAACGACTGAGCCACCCAGGCGCCGCCACACTCCCATATTTATTGGACACAACCTCTCTATCTGTTCGATCAGTTTGCACACGGTACTCAGTAAATTTCTGTTGAATTGAAATGAATTGAAAGGCCAAGATGCTACTGGTCATCAGATGGACCCCAAGCAGGGCTGTGGCTGTAGAAGCTGACATCCTTTCTCAGGAGGGCAGATTCTTAGCCTGGGTTCTTTAGAAAGCAGAGCTTAAGACAAATTGTGCACTGAAGCTTTACGGCAGAACATCATGGGATCCCTGGACAAAAGGGCAGTAAAGCAGGGAAGGAGGAAGAGCAAATTAAAGATGGTACATTTTTTAATAGACCGTAAATTCCTAAGAAACACGGCTGGTTTGCTCAGGGCCGTATGCAGCCTCTCCTCAGAAACTTCCATAGGGAGGGAGGAAGTAAGACCAATTTTCTCTGCCAGCAACTTCTTGCTTCCCATCCCTCATTGGCCTGTTTGCCTGCCCCACTAGGTGTTAACTTTCCTGCATTTTAGGCTTAGGCACCCAGCATTGTGGGGCAGCTGCTGGATAAGCCAGAGCCTCTGTGGGTAGACCTACAGGGGCCAACATGTCTAGGTCTCCACCAGTTTTGTAAATAAAGTTTGATTGGAACACAGCCATGCCCATTGATTTACATACTGTCCACAGCAGTTTAAGTATCAGTAAAACCCACCTGAAAGGCTCATTCTGTATATTAAATAAGACAATGAATGTAAAAGGCAGAGCATAGAGCCTGCCCACTGATGCGCTATGAAAACAGTAGGTTTTTGTGAATCACACTCTCCTCACGCTGCTGCGATGAGTACATCTCAACAGACCATCCACCTGCCCCCCACTGCCCCCTCCACTGCATTCTGTGGCATACCTGAGGTTCTCCCCATAAACTTGGTCATTTCCATTCAGACCTCTGGGTGTCAGGGGACTCACTGGGAAGAGAAAGTTGTCTGTAAGAGAAAGCCCCTGAGCTGCTTCCAGCTGTTAGTGTATGTGATCAAGTGCGATGGCAAGCAAGCTGTGAGTCATGGAGCAAAAGCAAGCCAAGACAGCTGAGCATTTCCTGGGTGGCCCAGACTGAAAATGCAAGGTGGAGTCCAGGTGGTAAACTGGGAGCGAAGGAGGAAGAGTGGGTGCACAAATGAGCATCATAGGCCCTGGTGATTACGACACAGATCTCTCCCTGTTCGGGCTCAGCTGATTGGCTTGGCAGTATCATTGCATTTCTCACATCTACATACTTTCAGATGTTTCCACCTGCTGTGCGTGTGCTTTACTGGTCTACTTTTTCGTATCGTAGTTGCACTCTTGCACGAAAAGTTTGTTATCAGTTTTATTTTTTAAAGTTTTATTTAAAATCAATTAATTAACGTAGTGTATTATAAGTTTCAGAGGTAGACTGCAGTGATTGATCAGTTGCACATAACACCCAGTGCACATTCCATCACTCAGGTACCCCATCCCCCCACCCATCTCCCCTCCAGCAACCCACAGCTTGTTTCCTAGAGTTAACAGTCTCTTATGATTTGTCTCTCTGATTTCGTCTTGTTTTCTTTTTCCTTCCCTTCCCCTGTGTTCATCTGTTCTGTTTCTTGAATTCCACATATGAGTGAAATCATGATAATTGTCTTTCTCTGATTGACTTATTTCGCTTGGCATAATATCCTCTAGTTCCATCCACTCAGTTTTATTTCTTAGACTAATTTCAAGTTCTTTCTGACAGTTGAAAAGTTTAGTTTCCTATCCATCCTTCCTCACATTTGCTCTGAGCATACGTGAGCATAGCATAATCCTCTGAGCTGATCTGGCCTAGGACTCCTCATTTGTAATAATTTCCCTCCTTTTATTACCGACCCCCCTGGGGGCCTCAGCCTTGACTACTTGGCACCTGAATCATCCAGAGCCCTCAGGTTTGCACGTGGGAAGCGGAGACGTGGGCTATGTGTAGCTTGGGTGCAAAGCAGAGACTAAAATGCGGTAGCACTTGTATATGGATTAGCCATGCAAACCCTGGGCATTAGGGCAAACGTACAGATGCCCCGTTGTCATTTTTATCTTTTAAAGCACATTCCGCACACTGTCCTCCAGAAGCCATCTCTGCTTTCCAAGAGCAAAGGAAGGAGGAGATCCATGGTCCAAAACAGACAGCAGGATTCATGCTTTCTAAGGGACTGACAAATGGATGTGTGGGGATTACTCCTATGATGTTCTCTGCTGTTTTTACAAGCAAGCGTGTTAATACCCAAGAGCGGTTAAGGTTTCAACAATGTCGGTCTGTTCCAGAATTCTATCAAAGCAGCTGCCCCTGTTAGTAGACGTGCTGGGTTGGATCCTTTGGAAGTGCTGGTGTCCGCAGCCCTTTGTTAAAGGCTCTGCTTCCCATCTGGCAGGGCAGCCTCCTGCCTGCCTAACATGAATTCCAACAGGAAGCCCAGACCTGTGGGCTTCCAGGAAGAAGGCCTAGGAGCTGAGCCCAAACTTTGCCTCACTTAAAATTGCGAAGCTGGTGGGGTGGAAATGTAGATGAGCAGCTGGGTGGGAGGGCATGTGTTTGCACTTAAGTGTTTCATAAGGGGGGGGAGGGAGGAGTGGTGGGGACACCTTGCCTTTGGTTGAGAGGGGCCCATTTATTGGGGGCAGAGATCGAAGGGTGGCTGCTTGCGCTTTGCCAATGGGCCTGTTAATTTATTAGATGATAAATCTGATAGGGTTTTGGGGGTTCGTTTTAAATAAAGCTTTGGTTAGTGAAGCTATAACCTAGAGGGGGGCTTTTTTATTTTCAACCTTGAAGAGTTTCTTTGTTTTTAAACTTCACCAGTATGTTTACTGTTGTCATTAGTGATTATGTGATTTAAAAAAAATTTTTTTTTTTTTAAGTAATGTCTACACCCAACGTGGGGCTGGAACTCAGAACCCGTGATCCACAGTCCCATGCTCCACCAATTGAGCCAGCCAGGCACCCGGTGATGATATAATTTTTGAAACTTTGATGCATGTACAAGAAAGCTTGATTTTCAATGCATAATGAAACACACAAAAACAGTTAAGAAATCAGAATAAACTTGAATAACTTTTTAAAAAACCATAATTACTCTTGAAAGCTAATTCAGAATGCCAAACCTATATTGAAGCTGAGTAAAAACGGAACACTGAATAGCAAGGTGCAAAATAGGTCCGTGTGCACGTGTCTCGTTAGGCGAAGTGCCCCGTCTTTGTCTAAGATTTGATTTTCAGCGAAACCCCCCTACCTCTGCGGGAGTGTTTCCGTGGGGGCGCGGGGGGCGTGAAAGAGCGCTGTTTTAACACCTGTCGCCTCAGAGTTGAGGAACGTGTTTTGGTGCCTGTAGCACATCAGAATTAGGGATGTCGGGTCCCAGATAGGGAAGAGCTGGTAAATGAGGCATGTTTTTCCGGTCAGATCAGGTAAGGCAGATGGCAGTTTTGGAGAAGGCTCGGCGAAAGTGGAGAAAGCTGACCTGCCGGGCCTCGGGCGCTTCTCCTTCCCGCACCCCTCCTCCTCCTCCTCCTCCAGACCCAGCCTCGCCCTCGTGAGACCTCGTGGCGTTTGCAGAGGGCTCACAGCCCCCACCGAGGCCGGCGCCTTCTCCGCACGCGCGGGCATGGGAGGGAGCGGGCTCCGGGCACATGATCCCCCCGCTCCCGGCCGGCGCAGCACCTGACTCAGGCGGGGCCGGTGGGGGGTCCGGGCAGACCCGAGCCGCGCGTCCCGGAGCACGGCCCATGGCCTCCCCACGCCTCGGGACCTTCTGCTGCCCCACGCGGGACGCCGCCACACAGCTGGTGCTGAGCTTCCAGCCGCGGGCGTTCCACGCGCTGTGCCTGGGCAGCGGCGCCTGCAGTCTGGCGCTCGGCCTCCTGCAGCTGCTGCCCCGGCGCCGGCCCGCGGGCCCCGGCGCCCCCGCCACAGCCCCGCCGGCCTCGGCACGCGCCCCGGCCTCCGTCCGCATCCTGCGCGCCGCCGCCGCCTGCGACCTGCTCGGCTGCCTGGGTAAGGCGCGCGGCCCGCGGGTTGCGACCTGCTCGGTGCCCCGGTGAGCGCGCGCGGCCCGCGGGTTGGGACCTGCTCGGTGCCCCGGTGAGCGCGCGCGGCCCGCGGGTTGGGACCTGCTCGGTGGCCCGGTGAGCGCGCGCGGCCCGCGGGTTGCGACCTGCTCGGTGCCCCGGTGAGCGCGCGCGGCCCGCGGGTTGCGACCTGCTCGGTGTCCGGGTGAGCGCGCGCGGCCCGCGGGTTGCGACCTGTTCGGTGCCCCGGTGAGGGAGCATGGCTCGCGGGGTTGGGCGGGGTGTCTGCAGACCCGTAGCGGAGAGGACGAAACCGGAGGCGGCTCCCTAGGGACCGGACGGGACGGCCGGGGGACTCAGCAAAACAGGATAGGCAGTAAAAATTGCGCCTGGGGAACATTTGTTGAAGGAAAAAACCAGTTTCTAATGTTTGTTACTGCAAGCTTACTAAGGAAATTTTAGACGGGGCACTTAAGCAAAAGCCAGATACTCTAAGGGAGCCATAATTATTCTGCCGGCGAGAGACTTAACAGTATTTTGTGTATACACACACACAAAATCATTTCCAAAATGATTTAGCAGAATCAGGAAGAAAACTTGATGTATATATCTGTAATATATGTAAATACGTATATTTTGTCAGGTTTGGGTTTTATGCCACAGGTGGCCAAACTGGAGCCCCCACGCCAAATCCTGCCTGCCAGCCCTTTCTGTGGCCCAAAAGTTTTGTTGTTGCTGTTGTTTTTAATCAAAAGAAAAATATTTCCAGGCATATGACTATACCATGAAATTTAAATGTCCGTATCCTTCAGTACAGTTTTATGGGAACGCAGCCACGCCTGTGCATTCTCTCCTGCTGTGATAAGGACAGAGGTGGATGTTGGCAGAGAAATTATGGCCCATAAAGCCTAAAATACTTTCTGTCTAGCCCTTTACAGAAACTTTGCCACCCCTGCTTTAAACATGCATGGCACTTTTTGCAGACCTCTAAGCTAGATAGTGCTGACCATTTGTTTAAGGTTTTATTTTGGAGAATTTCTAACATATACAAATCACACAGACTGTATAATGAACCCCTGGACCCATGACCTTGCTTTGTCTACACTCCATCCTCGTATCACACTCTCCACTGGATTAATCTGAAGCAAATCCCAGAATGTATATACTTCATCCATACAGATCTCAGTATATAGCTCTAGAAGATAAGAATTAAGTACACAGGGGCGCCTGGGTGGCTCAGTCGTTAAGCGTCTGCCTTCGGCTCAGGTCATGATCCCAGGGTCCTGGGATCGAGCCCCGCGTCGGGCTCCCTGCTCCACGGGAAGCCTGCTTCTCCCTCTCCCACTCCCCCTGCTTGTGTTCCCTCTCTTGCTGTCTGTCAAATAAATAAATAAAATCTTAAAAAAAAAAAAAGAAAATCTTTGTAAAAAAAGAAATACATATATGTGGGTGTGTGTGTATATATATATATCACATTAGTATTATCACCTTAAAATAATGAAAATCAGTCCTTTAATGTCATTGCTGTATGTTCGGTTGTGTCATAAATGCTGTTTTACAGTTGGTTGGTTTGAATCAGCATCCAGATACAGTCCACACTCTGCATTTGGCTGACAGGTGCTAACCGTTTCGGAATTGTACTTCTCAGTCGTTTTGCTTTTGAAGCAAGGGCTGTTGATGGTACTGGAGCTGGGCCCTGAGGGGATGGCAACAGTTCCTACCCCACCTCGAGCAGGTAGAGCTACAGGTGACTGTGTCTCAGGGCCCCGTTCTCCCGGTCCATGCGCTTGTGATTGGAGACCCTCAAGGACCTTTTTTACTTCCGGTAAATGCTGCGGAACCTCTGGTCACTTTCTCAGACCCGAGGAGTCAGATAGGAAGAAGTACTTCCTTTGTATTAGGGATAAAATCATCTTGGTGCTGGTTAATTAAATCAGAAATTGGTTTTCTTCCTGATTCTGCTAAAATATTTTGGGAAAGCGTCTTTTTTTTTTTTATTTAAGTAATCTCTACACCCCACATAGGGCTCAAACCCACAACCCCAAGATAAGAGTTGCATACTCTTCCAACTGAGCCACCCAGGCACCCCTGGAAAAACATCTTAATAGCAGTTTAGTTTCTGTAACTTGAATATCTGGAAATAAAGATACACCTAAATATCTTTTGAGGATAGGTGGAATAATATTTGTATACACTCTTGGTTTGGGAAGGGAGATGCATGGTGTTAACAAATGAGCAGAGGCAGAATTAAGGGGAAGGCTTGGTGACTGACACCTCACTGAAAAATAAATACTTAAGATGCCTACCTCATAGGGCAGAGGTTTTTTTTTTTTTTCTTCAGTTTTACTGAGTTATAATTGACATACGGCACAGTAACAATTTAAGATCTACAGCATAATGACTTAACATACACATCTTGTGAAATGTTTACCACAATAAGTTGACATTCATCAGCTCATATCAATACAAAAATATGTAGGGCATTTATTGAGCTCAGAGGAGTGCTAGATGCTGAAAATGATAAAGCATTCTACAGAAGAAAAGCATTATTTTTGTGAGCAGTGCTTGATAATGAGAAGAATATCTTTTTTAGTGTCCATAGTTCCTCTTTAAAGGTATGTTGCATAATATAAATTTGGTATTGTATTACATAATGTATATTTGGTAATATATCGCACACTAGAGTGTATTTTTTTAAAAGATTTTATTTGAGAGAAAGCACAAGCAAGGGGGAAGGGCAGAGCAAGAGGGAGAAGCAGAATCCCTGCTGAGCAGGGAGCCCAGTGCGGGGCTCAATCCCAGGACTCTGGGTTCATGGGGCTCGATCCTAGGACCCTGGGTTCATGACCTGAGCTGAAGGCAGACACTCAACCGAGTTACCCAGGTGCCCCGGTATTTGGCGATGCATTATACAGTATATATTTGGTAGTAGAGTATGCAGTGTCAGTTTGGTGGTGTATTACAGTGTCTAGTAGTGTATCATTCATTGTATATTTAATAGTGTATTACACACTATATTAGTGTACATGAGTACATAGTATATAACTTTATACTGTTTACAGTTACCATTTAGTATCGTTTTACATAGCATACGCTTAGACAAAGCATATCACATTACCTAACAAGCAGTTTTCATATGTACCTTAAGGATGTATACTGTTTTGAGGAGAATTAGAAATTTGGGTCTAGTAGCAAAGAAAACTTACAAATAATAAATGTCAAGAGCAAATTGCCGAGAGCTAATTTGTGAAAATCTTAAAAGCATTTTTTTTTTCAGAGAATGAAAGAATTATCTTTTTACATTTCAGAATCATGCTTTTTCAATCATTTTTTTCTGTGAGGAATATTTAATATGGACATTTAAAAAATAGCCAGAAATAACAGATTTTTAATCACATAGTTGCTTCATATCGAGTAAACAAAGAACACATTAGGGATAGGACTGTGGCTAATGATGGTTTAAGTTGAAATCAAAGTGCCTGGGCTTGCTTTGTGACCGAAATAATTACTCCCTGGATCTCCTTTGTTTCTCTCTCTGTACACACCCAAGTGTGTGTTTCTTTCCTCCCTCATTTCTTTCTCTGTCCCTTCTCAGGTATTTATCCTTACATCCATCTACTTTAGAGAGCACCAAGTCAGCTTTAGATGTGAGTTAGGACCATTACAAAGCACGGTAGTTCACCCTCAGCCACAGTTTGGCTTTCCGCGGGTTCCGTCCCCCCCCCCCCCCCCCCCCCCAGCGCTCTGTGGTCCGGAAACAGGTGCTCCTCCTTCCCGGGTGCCGGCTGAAGGTCCTGGCAGCCTCACGTTACATCACGATGCCCACGTCATCTCATCACGCAGGCACCTTATCCTCTCACACCACCACGAGAAGGGTGAGGAGAGTACAGTAACACGTTTGGAGAGAGACCACACTCGCATGACTTCCACGACCGTCTATAACTGTTCTGTTTTATTATTAGTTGTTAATCTCTTACTGTGCTTAATTTATAAACTAAGCTTTGTCCCAGGAACGCACGTAAGGGAAAAAAACATAGATTCAGTACAATCTGCAGTTTCCACATCCACTGGGTGTCTTGGAATGCATCCCCCGCGGGATGACTGTATCCTCTAATTCTCTCTTAGGTATTGTATTCCGGTCTGCGGTGTGGCTAGGATTCCCAAATTTCGTTGACAACCCCACCGCTGTGAACGGGACAGACATTTGGCCTGCTGCGTACTGTGTGGGGAGTGCGGTAAGTACACCTCGCTTTTGCTCACCCTCTTCTCCCCCCTGTGCTCCTCTTAGGCTGCGGTCCTCAAAGCGTGGTCTCAGCCCACTGGGGTTTGTCAGAAATGCAAATTCTCAGAGCCTGCTGATCAGGAACCTTGGGGGGTGGGGTCGGTCTGCGAAGTAACAAACCCTCCAGGGGCTCCTGACTCCCACTGAGGTTTGAGAACCACTGCTGTATTGTGGTTCTTCCTGCCCCCACTTCTGAGCACACACAGACCATCCTTATTACCTTAGATTGAGCTGCAGTTAAAACCAGCTGGCCAGAAAGAAAAAGAAAGAAGAAAGTGATTGACTGGATGTATTCTGCTTGACAAAATCTGCATTGAAATAGACGTATCTATACTTCTGTGTACCACGCCATAACACAATTCTCCGCTTCTCTCCCTTCTGCCCACACTGCTTCCCAGCCCACCCCTGGAGGCACACCAGTCTCGTGCTGCCCATAACATACCGAGCCCCTTCCTGCCCCGCTTCTGGGAAGCACTTTCCTGCCCCGTACTCCCTCATTCTCAGCAAAGAGCTGCTCCTTCACAGGCGCCGTGAGCCCTCACACCAGCTTAGGCCTCACATCTGAGGCCTTCATCTTCCATGCCTGTGAGAGTACCGGAAGGCAGGGCTGGCCAGTGCAGTCCCCCCCTGAGCAGACGGAGCACCAAGGGACACCCCGCCCTGGGCCGCATCCCACCCTTGCGTTCCCAGACCGTCCGCGCGTCTCCGGACGGCTTTCATGTCCTGCTTCCTGACGTCACAGGAAAGAGGCATCTGCCAGCTCGTTTCACAGATGGGGCAATCTGCTGCCTGTTTCCAGGAGCTTTGATGCCAGGCTCTTCCTGATTACAGATGTGGATCCAGCTGTTGTATAGCGCCTGCTTCTGGTGGCTGTTTTGCTATGCGGTTGACGCCTATCTGGTGATCCGGAGATCGGCAGGGCACAGGTATATTCGGAGGGAACAAGAAGAGCTTTCTGCTCAGGTTCTGTCGTATGAGGAAGGGTCAGGGGTACTACTGAGGGTTCCAAAATATTTTTCAGTATGGCAGACACAGAACATCAGCCAGCCCCATCGCTTCTCGGCCTTTTGGCTAAGATCAAGTGCAGAACATCAGCCAGCCCCTCTCTGAGAAACCTCTCTGGCAGCTCATTTTTATAAAAGGCCGAGGGCAGATTCAAAATGAGGATGTTTAGACCATGACAAGTGATCCATAAATTACATATTTGCATTTTGGACACATACTAAAAAAGAATTGGCATGAACATAGACAATTTCTGACGATCTAAAGGTTTGAGGAGAGAAGTTTTTGAAGTGTGTATTGACATGTTACACCAAATACGGAACCTGAGCACTGGAGCTGCAGGGGGGCTCCCTTGGGAGAAATGACCCGGGGGGTGTGCCCCATGCGTTTGTTACCAGCTGTTTAACCGTCAGCAAGCTGCTTCAGCTCTCTAGACTTGGCTGTGAAATACTACGCCCTCCTCAGGTCTGGGAGAGTCCATGCAGTGCTGCGTGTAAATGGTTCAGAATCGTGCCTGGCACATCATAGGCTCTCAGGAACTGTGCTCTGGGATTACCACTGGAATGTGCGCGTGTGTTGGGGGAACAGAAATACAGAGAACCTAAGTGACCAAGGGAAGCCGCATGGCAGGGTGGGGTGAGTGCCCAGGTACCCTGACTCCTCCAGGAAGCGTGTGTCCCCACTTTCTGATGGAGCCCTTGTTTTGCCTTTTTTTTTTTTTTAAGTAGTGTAAACTTCACCCATTTAAGTGTATAAAATCCATTATTTTTTAGTATAGTTACAAAATCGTGCGACCATCACACCAACTAGTTTTATGACATTAGTCATCACCCCCCCAAATCTCTTTACCAGTGATTAATTCCTCCCCCCACCCCTCACCCCCACCCCCCAGCCCCTGGCAACTACCAATCTATTTTCTGTCTCTAGGTTTGCCTACTCTGGGCATTGGCTGGAAGTGGAATCATTCAGCACGTGACCTTTTGTGTCTGGCTTCTTAAACATACAGTGACATGTTCAAGGTTTCCCCATGTTGCAGCAACATCCATAGTTCCTTCCTATGCGCTTCTGAGTAGTATTCCATCGTAAGGATGTACTACATTTTATTTAATTTTGAGAGAGCATGTGAGCAGGGGAGTGGGGTGGTGGAGAGGGAGAGAGAGAGAGAAAGAGGGAGAATCTCAAGCACACTCCACACTCAGCACAGAGCCTGACAATGGGGCTCGATCTCATGATGCTGAGATCATGACTTGCGCTGAAAGCAAGAGTCAGATGCTAACCAACTGTGTCACCCAGGCACCCCGATGTACTACATTTTATATATATACATATGTGTGTGGGTGTCCGTGTATGTATGTATGTATATATGTATTTAAAAGTTTTATTTATTCGACACAGAGAGAGATCATTTGAAAGAGAGAGCAGCAGAGGGAGAAGGAGAAGCAGACTCCCGCTGAGCAGGGAGCCCCACATAGGGCTGGATTCCAGGACCCTGGGATCATGACCTGAGCTGAAGGCAGACACTTACTGACTGAGCCACCCAGGTGCCCCTTAAATATATTTTTTAATGATTTTATCTCATTTATTATTTTTTTAAAGAGTTTATTTGACAGAGAGCAAGAGAGGGAACACAAGCGGGGGGAGTGGGAGAGGGAGAAGCAGGCTTCCCGCTGAGCAGGGAACCCCATGTGGGGCTCGATCCCAGGTCCCTGGGATCATGACCTGAGCCAAAAGCAGACATTTAACAACTGAGCCACCCAGGTGCCCCTAAAAATTTTATTTTAAAGATTGATTTACTTATTTGAGAGAGTGCACATGAAAGTAGGGGGAATAGCAGAGGGAGAGAATCTCAAGCAGACTCCCCACGGAGCTCAGAACTGGCCTTGGGGCTCCATGTGGGGTGTGATCACAGGGCCCATGAGATCATGACTTGAGCTGAAACCAAGAGTCAGGTGCTTAACCAACTGAGCCACCCACGTACCCCTAAGGTGCCTTTTTCCAAAAGGTATTTGAGAAAACTCACCAAAAAATATTTGAAGAAGAATAATCTATGTTGCTCATGGTTGCTAATAGCAAAGAAACTTACAAATCGAGTTACTTCCAGATTAACCAGGATGAGGAAGTGGAGGAAGATGAGGCTTAAAACTCATTAATCTGGACTATTTTGTATGAGTTGAAAAAAACATGGGAACCAAGCCAAAAAGAAAAGAGTTTGAACACTTTAATTTAGGTCTGTGATCCATTTTAAGGATTTTCTTTTTAAACTAATCTCCACACCCAGCATGGGGCTTGAACTCACAACCCCAAGATCAAGAGTCACATGCTCTACCGACTAAGCCAGCCAGGCACCCTGGCCTATGATCCATTATATTTATTTATTTATTTATTTTTTAAAGATTTTATTTATTTGACAAAGAGACACAGTGAGAGAGGGAACACAAGCAGGGGGAGTGGGAGAGGGAGAAGCAGGCTTCCCGCTGAGCAGGGAGCCCGATGCGGGGCTCGATCCCAGGACCCTGGATCACGACCTGAGCTGAAGGCAGACGCTTAACGACTGAGCCACCCAGGCGCCCCTATGATCCATTATATTTTAAGATTTTATTTATTTTATTGGGGGTAGGAGGAGCAGAGAGAGAGAGAATCTCAAACAGACTCTGTACTGAGCATGGAGCCTGACGTCGGGCTCGATCCCGTGACCCTGAGATCATGACCTGAGCTCAGACCAAGAGTTGGATGCTTAACTGATTGAGCCACCCAGGCGCCCCAGTGATCCATTTTAAATTAATTTTTGTGTGTAGGTGAGGAAAAGGTGGGTGTTTATTCTTTTGCATGTGGATGTCCAGTTGTCACAGCACCATTTGTTGAATAAATTCACTTTTTAAATTGTTTTTTAAAGATTTTATTTATTTATTTGAGAGAGAACAAGCAGGAGGACTGACAGGGAGAGGAAGAAGCAGGCTCCCTGCTCGACGTGGGGCTCGATCCCAGCACCCTGTGGTCATGACCTGAGCTGAAGTCAGACGCTTAACCGACTGAGCCACCCAGGTCCCCCTAAAGATTTTATTTTTAAGTAATCTCTACACCCGGTGTGGGGATTGAACTCAACAACCCCGAGATCAAGAGTTGCATGCTCCACCCATTGAACCAGCCAGGCACTCCTGAATAAATTCACTTTTTTAAAGCCAGTATCAGTAAACAAAGATCACATTCAGGCTGTAGAATATGCTGGGCAACCTTAGTAGATCCTTGCCCTAAAATCGTTGGTAGGGGCGCCTGGGTGGCTCAGTCGGTTAAACATCTGCCTTTGGCTCAGGTCATGATCCCGGGGTCCTGGGATCGAGCCCCGCATCGGGCTCCCTAGTCAGCAGGGAGTCTGCTGCTCCCCCTGCTTGTGCTCTCTCACTCTGTCAAGTAAATAAATAAAATCTTTAAAAAAAAAAAAAAATCGATGGTATTTCTCCTATTCCTATGTCCTCATCATTAACTTTGGTCTCTCTGCCCTGAAGTTTAGTGTTTACTTTTGTGCTTGTTTCTTCCACCTTTTTACTTTCACTCCTGAACTTTTACACATCTGTACAGAACCTGTGTATTCTTGGTTTTGAAAATTCTCTAGGGAAGGCAGTGAAGGTCAGAGGCGGCCAACCAGGTATATCCGTGAGGATTAGCTTTGGCTATGTAAAATACATAAAATAATAGTGACTTAAACAAGATAATTTTTCTCCCGTGCTAAAAGAGGCCAGAGGTAGGCAATCCAGGGCCCTTATGATGGACATCAGGGACCCAAGCGCCTCCTATATTCATGCTCCATCATCCTATTGTGTGACTTCCAACTTCAAGGTGTCATGGCCCAATATGGCTGGTGGAGCTCTAGCCATCACATCTGCATTCCAGGCAGCAGGAAGGAGGAAGGGGGCAATGGATAAGGGTCTGTTTTCCCCTGAGGCACCTCCCTTCAAGCAGCCTCCCTGGGGATTTTACACAACAATTCCACTTTCATATTATTGGCCAGAGTTTAGTTTCATGGCCACACTTAGCTGCAAGAGGAGGTTGGAAGTATAGTCTTAGCCAGGCATACTGCCATCTGGCATGACATCCAGGTTATGTTACTAAGGAAAAAGGGAAAATGGCTTTGGGCCAGCAACTGGCTGCAAGGAGAGGTCCGTGACCCGGAAGCCCAGTGCGAGTGTGTGTTCCTGTCTGATAGGTTTCTCACTCAGTTTTGGAGGGATTGGAGGATTGGAGGTCTCGCAATCAGCCAGTTGTGGAGCTGTGAGGAGCCTTGCAGTACCAGAAGGAAGCTGGAAGCAGAGTACGCCGTTTGCTGCCACAGGGGTGTGCACTGCTTCACCCCCACGCATGGATGGCTGTGGTCAGATGGGGCAGCCTGACCGCTTTCTGAATGTAGAAGACAGGCAGAGCCCTTGGAAGCCGGGGCAGGCAATCAGGAAGCCCTCCTCAGGCCCAGAAGAATGTTTGGAACTCATTTTGGAGCACAGAATAAGGGTAGGCAGGATGCAGAGGGCGTGCAGAGATGAGAGGATGCTGGCAGAGCATAGCTTCCAAGGACCTGCCAGTCATGCAGGATGCAAAGGTCCAAAGATGTGAAACATCCAGATGTCCTCCTAAGGACAAGAGCAAGGGCAGGTGTCCAGCGCTAGGAAGACCTTTGAGAGTGAAGTCGGCTCTCCCATCACGAAGGAGTAGGGATGGGGCACCTGGGTGGCTCAGTCCGTTAAGCATCGGACTCTTGGTTTCAGCTCAGGTCCTGCTCTCAGGGTCATGGGATCGAGCCCTGCACTGGGCTCAGTGAGGAGTGTGATTAGGTTTCTCTCCCCCTTTCCCTCTGTGTGCGTGCTCTCTCTCTCTCTCTCTCAAATAAATAAACCTTAAACAAAAAGGAGTAGGGAACACAGCAGAGAAATAAGACAGGTGGTTTGGAGCCACAGAGACCCAGCCCCTACCTCATCCCTGGCAGAAGCCATGCTTCCTGGTGTGAGGGCGCCTAGGGGCCAGCACAGGGTGGTTGGAGCCAGAGCTGAAGGTGTGGGTCCAGAAGCACCTGTAGCTTCTCTGCTAAGAGCCAGCTTGCTCCCAAAGCCAAGGGCGCAGGTGATTCTGCAGGTGGCAGTTAAGAGACTGGAGCTGCCCTGGGATGGGTCCTGAGGAATTCCAAGGCAGGGGGCAAGGTATTGCAGGAATGGCTGGATTAAATGCCACGTTCCCTTCTAGATCCTTCCAGTCCTCGGCTATTTTCTTTGGCACAGGAGAATCTTTCTGAAAATCCTAATTCTAAGAAATGTCATTAAGACAGATTTTGAGTTAAAATTTAAACTGCTACGTTGGCTCACGATGCAGGATGTACAGGCTTTAAACAACGACAGAAGGTGCTTGAGACTGTGGGAAAGGCCCTAAATTGAAGTCTACCTGCTCCGTGAACATGAGTGTGAGAGAAAGGGGGTCTGGGGAGGGCTCTTGCGTGCCTGGACCTGGAAACTGTCCAGTGGTGAGATAAAGGGACGAGGATCTGCAGTCCCCTGCTCCTCCTCGTTGTGCACGCATGGGAGCTCAGGCTCACCACCTTTGTGGGTTTGGGGTTGTATCAGTTCCTAAAGTGGCTGCCGCCTGACCAGCCTGGCCAGTCTGACTCCACTGTGCTTGGTCATCCGGAGCCAGAGCACCGTTGACGGGACTGTGGCCACCCCCAGCCCTGCCCTCGCCTGGCCTCACCCCCTGGCCTGCTGTCTCCCACCTCTCAGCACTCCTAGATTCCTCTGGCCCAAGGTGAGGGTCTGCACTCTACAGTCACCCAAGTCCTTGCAGAAGGCTGCTCCTTTTTTCCTTTGTTCCATGCAGAGCCTCTGACTTCTGGGCAAGACCCACCCCACCAGCTCCCAAACCCAGAGAGATAGGGCAGGGCCGCTCCAGAACTGGGAGGAAACAGGCTGGAGTCGTTTCCTTGTGGCCTTCCAGAGAGCTGGCTGTGAAATGTTTCTTCTTCCTGAAGCTCATTCCCGTGTGCTGGCTCTCTCCTCCTGTCTCCTTCTAGAAGGGCATCCCTTCACTCAGATCCCTGACCGTTCCCTTGTCTACACAGCTGATCTTCAGAGTTAAAATCCTGATGGGTGGGGGGTTGCACTATTTGCCAGGAGTCTGGTAGAGTCTTGGGTTGTGGTTAGTGCATCCGATGGAGCGCTGGGCCCCCTGTCCTGTGGCGCAGAGGAGGCAGATTAAAGGCTGCATTGGCGCAGTCAGAGAGCTGTGCATCCGTCTTCCAGCCCCCAGCTGCAGGGCTGGCTGACCTCCGGTCTATAGGGAAAAGGGCGAGGTGTGTGGGCGTAGGAAGATGAAGGGTAGAGATGGTCCAGGAATGTGAAGCATGCAGCGAATGGTGGGCGTGGGGGAGGAAGGCGAGGAAGGGAAGCTCCCCACTATCCTGGAACATCAAATGCGCACACATTTCTTCAGAGACCTTGGGTTGGACTGAGCATGGAGACCCTTGACTTTTAGGTGCCTCTGGGAAGGTTTGGGGATAGGAGCTCCTCACTTAGCGGGTAAGCCGGTTGCTGAGGAGGACTGATGAGTTACCTGCTCCTTGTTCCTCTCACCCTTGCAAGCCTCACGTGCTGTGAAAGAAGCCAGACACAGAGGGCCACATACTGCATGACTCCATTTGCCTAAATTGTGCAGAATAGGAAAAGCCATAGAGACACAAAGGAAGCTGGTGGTTGCTGGGGGCTAGGAGCACGAGGAACGGGGGGGTGCGTTTGGGGTTTCCTTCTGGGGTGATGACGATGTCCGAACTGGATAGAGGAGGTGACTGCACAACATTGTGAATTTACTGAATACTCCTGAGTTGCTCACTTGAAAATGGTTCCTTTTATGTTATGTGAATTTCATCTCATTTAAAAAATAAAAACTCAGAGGCATAATAAGGCAAATCTTTGCCAAGGGTTTGCTCAGTGTATGTTTTCCTGACTGTTTTGGGTCCCGGGAGTGGGTCTGGTACTTTCTGTGGCTGGGCATCCCGATCCCTCCTCTCAGGCAAGGCCCCCCTGTCCTTCTCCCCTAGCACCATCCTGCTCTACCGCCTCATGGCCTGGGGCCTAGCTGCCCTGCTCTGCGTGGAGGGAGCGGTCCTGCTCTACTACCCTTCTGTGTCCAGGTAAGTCGGGACTCCCAGCTCCCCAGCCCATTGTGTGCTCTTGAAGAGAATGCGTGGGCACTGAGCCAGAGCGGGCCCCTTGCAGGTCAGGCCAGTGTTCACAGAGCCACCCAGCTGACCCCCGGGGAGGGGGGGCTCACTACAATACCTTGTACTCTTGGGCTCATTTCCCTCCCTCTGCCTTTCACATTTGTGCAGGTGGGTGCTTGTGCACACAGAGCTTTCGGTGTGTCTCCCATGTAAGGATGTGCACGCAGCTCTAGGTGTGAGAGAGAGATCTGAAATGGTCTCAGGTTCTTCTTCAATCTTAAAATCTCATCAGTGCAGGGGCGCTTGGGTGGCTCAGTCGGTTAAGCTTCGGCCTTCGGCTCAGGTCCTGGGATGAGTCCCACATCGGGCTCCCTGCTCAGCGGGGAGTCTGCTTCTCCCTCTCTCTCTGCTGCTCCCCCTGCTTGTACGTGCTCTTTCTCTCTCCCTCTCCCTCTCAAACAGATAAATCTTTAAAAAAAAAAAAACAAATCTCATCAATGCAATCATTTGTAAGGCCTCACGGTCCCTCCAAGTTATGTATATTCTAACTTACAATGGAAAGCTGAAAAACAGGTTGGACATTGTCTCTTTGTGATTTTAGGGCAGTGTAGACAAGGATCAACACAGCACAGCCCTGAGGACAAATCCGGCCCTCTGCTTGGTTTTGTAGATAAAGTTTTATTGGAACACAGTCATGCCCATCTGTTTATGCACGATTTATGGCTGCTTTCATTCTGCAGTGTCAGTTTCAACAGGCTGTGTGTGTGGTCCACAGAGCATAAAATACTTACTGTAAATGTTCCCTGACAGAAAAAGTTTGCTGACTCATGGTTAGACCATTTCTCCCCTGCTCCTTTTTTAATTTCTTGCAGCTACTCCGACATCTCTAGATTGGTGTTGCCTAGTTGACGGTGAATACTCCCGAAGTTCTGTGTAGATCCATTCATACAGCTGCTCTCCTGAGGAACTTTAAAAGGACAAATACAGTGACAGTGGCTGTTACAATGGAATGCACTTAATTGGAAAGGGAGTTGTCATCACTCAGCTTACCTGCGGGCTCCTGGAGCCTCCTGGGAAGGTTGCTTGTGAGCAGGAGGGAGCCATTGCTGCAGGGCTTACAAGGAGCTCTGAGGCGCCCCCGTGGTCCTTCGGAGGCCGCTCCTGGGCCTGAGTCAGGCTCCCATCCTCACCCTCTCATTCATTGCTCACTTTTTGTCTTTCTGTCAGAATCATGGCTCTTCCTCCACTTGTTTCTCCCCTCAAGCCTTTCCAGACCGCATTTGAGCCTTCACAGCTGCAAATGAAAACTGCTTTTAAAGGAACGTAGCATTGTAAGGTGATACTGTGTTCCTCCTGATGGTGAGAAAAGGTGGCATTGCGTTTTCCCTTCCTGACTTTTTTTGCATTTTCTATCATTTTCCCTTTCTGATTTGACCACTCCATGCATATTAAAACAAGAGTGCTTGCATTTTTATCATTCCACCTTCTGTGGCCACAGGGGCTGTTCCTCCATCTGCGTTTCTATCTCCTGCTTGGCTTAAGCAACCTCTCTCCCCTTTGCCTTCGATTCTCTCTTCCTCTTTGCCCTTTTTTCTGTTACATTGTGCATTTCTTAGCCGATAGTTCTTACCTTGGTAAACTCACACCTGTGTGGCACTCCGCTGCATCACATGGTGACTCATGATTCCCATGATCCTTCAGTAGAAATTCCCATCCTTGGGGATGCCTGGGTGGCTCAGGTTGGTTAAGCCCTCCCCCCTGTTGATGATCTCTCTCTCTCTCTCATACTCTAATAAATAATTTAAAAATATATTTTATTTATTTATTCTTGGGGGGTGGGGTAGAGGCAGAAGCAGGCTCCCCATCACGCAGGGAGCCCAACACAGGGCTCGATCCCAGGACCCTGAGATCATGACCTGAGCTGAAGGCAGATGCTTAATTGACTGAGCCACCCAGGAACCCCTATTCAATGACTCTTGCAACATCGTTATTATAAAATATAAAAGAATACTCAACAGCATGAAAAATTTTAAATACATGTGTTATCAAAAACATACTCTTCCCCCCCCCCAACAATTCATATAAACCCACATTTTCTTTCTTTCTTTTTTTTTTTTTTGTTAAAGATTCTATTTATTTATTTGACAGACACAGCCAGAGAGGGAACACAAGCAGGGGGAGTGGGAGAGGCAGAAGCAAGCCCCCCGCTGAGCAGGGAGCCCAACACGGGGCCCGATTCCAGGACCCCGGGATCATGACCTGAGCCGAAGGCAGACGCTTCACCGACTGAGCCACCCGGGCACTCAAAATAAATAAAATCTTAAAAAAAAAAAAAAAAAATTCCGATCCTTTTCCCTGAAAAGCACCCGTGAAATGATTGTTATGCATAACCATAGAAACACTTACTTTGGAACAAGAAGTTTGGGTATATTGGGGTGCTGAAGGGGAGGGACTAGATCTTCACGGGACTGGCTAGGCATAGTGCCGAGTAAGTGCTTAAAACCTCACTACTTCACTGAGCACCTCTGTCTCTACTTGAATTGGGTCTTTTTCTCCTTGAAGAGACCCAGTGCGGGGACTCCCCCGTTCCAGTGTGTCTGTTTCTATCTTTCCTTTTCCCAGCAGGGCCCTTTAAAAGGTCCCCCAGTGGAATGCCTTAGAGGTCCTTCCATTTACAAGACAAGTAGAAACATGATTGATCTCCCTTATTCTTCAGTGATTTATTGCTTATTCACAGACATGAGCTGTGAGTCAGATTTCCTTTGGGCAGACTCAGAAGTGGATTTATGCATTTCCCTTTTCACTCTCCTCCTCTTATCTCGGCTTCCAGATAAGTATGTATATTTTAGGCAAAGCCTTGTTTTCGAGAATGACTTGGTTTTCCTCCCCCAGGTGTGAGCGGGATCTGGAGCATGCCATTCCCCACTATGTCACCACATACTTGCCGCTGCTGCTGGTGTTTGTGGCCAATCCCATCCTGTTCCAAAAGACAGTGACTGCAGGTGAATAACAGGGAAGCTCTCTGGGTGCAGGACCATGGGGTATGGCTCCATGCCTTGGGCTCAGATGATGGCGTGTCTCGTCCTTCTGGAATCATCCAGGACAATTGACTTCATTTGTCATCCTCCAGAGACATAAGCACAGTACACTTGGAGAAAGTGAGCAGGTTTAATAAATGAAGTGAGCAAGCCTCTTTAGTGATGGGCTACGTCAGTTCTTTGCCAACGTTTAATAGCTCCAGGCCAGGACCAGTGGACTTTATGTTTCCATCTGGGCTCATGCTGGGTCTGCCCTTGATGTGGCTTGCAGGCCCCAGGAGTGCCCTTGGAAAATTGTGGAGCGGGAGGCTTGGGCGGGGGAGGGAAGGGATGGAGTCTGGCCTGAAGAGTGGTGAGCCTGGCTGCTCCCATGATGTGCTTGGCCTCTGTCTTTTCTCAGTTGGGCAGGAAACAGGAAGTAGAGCACAGGAAATGAGTCAAATGCAATGGTAAGGACTGGATAAGAAGGATGTTGTGAGCCAGCAGAAAGCCCTGGAAAGACCTCCGCTGAGGCTGGGGACTTGGCATTCCAGTCCCCACTGCATCCTCAAGGAAGTGTGACAAGGAGCACCCTCCAACCTTCAGCCCCATGGATCTCTCAAGTGCAGAATAGGAATGAAGAAGTGCAGGCCTGGCCTGGGTGGCTCAGTCTGTTAAGCATCCTGGGATCGAGCGTTGTGTCAGGTTGGGGTCCTGGGATCCAGCCCTGCGTCATCAGGTTCCCTGCTCAGTGGGGAGTCTGCTTCTCCCTCTGCCCCTCCCCCCAGTGTGTGCACGTTTTCTTGTGTGCTCTCTCTCTCAAAATCTGAAAAAAAGTGCATCTTAACAGAAGGTTGATTGAGGATCAGCTGTTGATCATAGAACTTTAAAACATTAAAAGGACTCTATCACTAGGAATGGGAACTCACTGTGGCTCTTTGGATCCCTTTTCTTTCAGGTCTGCCTTTAAAAACAGTATATTAAATACAGTAACTTTTTAAATAGAATTGCATAAAAGTGCTGAGTCAGTTACATCAAACAAATGAAAATCACATATATGGAAAGGACTGGAAAGAAATGCATTAAGATGTTCACAGTGCTGGTCTCAGGGTGGACAATGGCTCATTCGTTTTCCTCTAAGCTTTTTTATATTTTCCAACTTGTCTATAAGGAGAAATTTTTAATCTTTCAATGTTCCCAAACAGCAAGTGTGCATTTTTTTTTTTTTAAGATTTTATTTATTTGAGAGGGAGAGAGCACAAGCAGGGGGAGCAGCTGAAGGAGAGGGAGAAGCAGGCTTCCCGTTGAGCAGGGAGCCCGATGCGGGGCTCGATCCCAGGACCCTGAGATCATGACCTGAGCCGAAGGCAGACGCTTAACCGACTGAGCCACCCAGGCATCCCAAGTACGCATCATTTTTAAGATAGAAAATATAAACCTTTAAAAATACCGTTCTTGAAAAAAATATAGTTCTTGAACTCATCCAAATAAAATCTGGGGCTTAATTAATAGTAAAGCACTATTGCTAATCCTTTCCTTGTGACAAATGTGAGCCTGGGTGTGTAAGATGTTGACATTGAACGAATCTGGGAATAGGTCCGCAGAAACTCTCTGTGCTATCTTTGCAACTCTGACGTAAGTCTACAGTGATTTGAAAGTGTAAGTTGTAGGGGCGCTTGGGTGGCTCAGGTCATGGTCCCAGGGTCCTGGGATCGAGCCCCACGTCGGGCTCCCTGCTCGGCGGGGAGTCTGCTTCTCCTTCTCTCTCTGCTTGTGCTCGCTCACACTCTCTCTGTCAAATAAATAAAATTGAAAAGGAAACAAAGTAAAGGTTTGAAAGACTCCGCATCCCCTCGAGCGTGTGAGAACCGCAGCTTGGAAGCCGGGAGGGAGGAGTGGCAGTATCGGGCCCCACCTCGTGCTCTGCTGCCTTTGCTGAGGGGCTGACATCCTCATTGACGCCCTTCCCTGTCACTCAGGAAAGGCGAATAATGAATGTTACATGCAGGTCCCCTGTTTTTTTTGTTTGTTTGTTTTTGTTTTCGCAGTGGCCTCTTTACTAAAAGGAAGACAAGGCATTTACACAGAGAACGAGAGACGGATGGGAGCCATGATCAAGATCCGATTTTTCAAAATAATGCTGGTTTTCATTATTTGGTAACCTTTCATCTATATTTTTTTAAATTGCCCCTGGGAAGGGATATGCAATCAGCACATTTTTCCAAGCATGACCCAAAAGTTGCAAAGGGAAGAGTCTTTGGAAAGGAAATCTTTGATACTGTGCTGGGGCGCTTGGAGGAAATGCACATGAGACAGGAAGGCAAGTCCACGACGTATGAGCTCCTGGAAAGATAGTCACATCTGCTCAGAATATATGTAAAGCCCTTGGAACAAAAAATCCCGAGTTTAGTTTTGTTATATCCCAAAAGTGCATCCAGTGTTTACTCGCGCTGTTAGGGCTAACTCCGAAATAAAGCGCTTGACCACGCTTTTAAAGTTTACCCGTTTCTGTTCATTCTGGACCCCAGAATTCCTGTATCTGACAAGAAACAAAGGCAAGGGTACATTTTTTGGTGTGACGACTCCGGTGCAGTCAAGAAGTGTAGAGAGCAATTTTTCGCTCCTCAGTTTGCCCCACCACCGGCATTCGGCCCCAAGTTTCAGGTGGATGCTTCGAAAATGGATCTGTAACCAATGCAAAACAGATGGAAATCAGCAAACCTTTTGCTAGGGTGAATCAATAGTTTGCAAAACAGGATGTGTCTTTGTGCTGTTAATAATTTATCCGAGGGGCGCCTGGGTGGCTCAGATGGTTAAACGTCTGCCTTCGGCTCAGGTCATGATCCCAGGGTCCTGGGATCGAGTCCCGCATCGGGCTCCCTGCTAGGCGGGAGCCTGCTTCTCTCCTTCTGCCTCTGCCTCTCTCTCTCTCTGACTTTCATGAATAAATAAATTTAAAAAATTAAAAAAAAATTTATCCGATAGGAGGAGGTTTGTTTGGACATTCTCCTAGGAGAGATGGAGACTATCTCCCTCTAAAAATACACTCAGCTCATCGTTTTAAATTTCATTGGCCTACCAACAATAACATTAAAAGTTTAAACAAAAGATAGCAAGATTTTTGGGAGGTCTCCCTCAAAAAGTTATATTACTCTTCAAATGAAACATGAGTTTTGGGTTATTTCATAGACTGCTAGATCCCTTAACACTGATGTGGTGTTGAGTGTTACCCTTGGAAAGACTTGCTGATCTCTGCTTTAGACTTGAGAAAAGGACTTACATCTCTTAAATTCTGGATGCAGTAGTTCCTCCTTGCTGCTCATATGGATCCCCCTCCAGGACTTGCAGGTGTTAGAAGACATATTCCCTGACACCCAGCATTTAAAAGTGAATTGTATAACCCTGGGTTATTTTCTTGCTGACAGTTGGCTGCCGAACATCATCAATGAAAGCCTTTTATTCTATCTTGAAATGCAAGCAGATGTCAACGGGAGCTCTTTGAAACCTGTCAGAAATGCGGCTAAGACCACGTGGTTTATTATGGTAGGTCAGTCTTGGTTTTAATTTTTTTTTTCTTGAAAAACAAAGACAAGAACCGCTCAGAAGTAGGATGGATGAGTTTAACAGGTTCCTCGGGACCTCCATCTGGCTTTGATCTGCTAGCTCGCTAGTCCTGTTCATTGTTGGGATCAGTAATTAAATGAGCACAACTCTGGTAAATCAGTTTGGCACAGTGTATCAGACCTTTCAGAACAAAATATCAGGGAATTCAGCTTGAAGAAATATTTCAGCCTGTGAAAAAGCTATAGGGATGAAGGTATTCCTTGTAACCTGATCCATCATTAGAAAGCATTATAGGCGGGCACCTGGGTGGCTCATTCAGTTAAGCGTCTGCCTTCGGCTCGGGTCCTGATCCCGGAGTCCCAGGATCGAGCCCCGTATCGGGCTCCCTGCTCAGCGGGGAGCCTGCTCCTCCCTCTCCCTCACTCCACCTGCTTGTGCTCTCTCTGTCAAATAAATAAATAAGATCTTAAAAAAAAAAAAAGAAAGCATTATAGGCAACCCAAATTAAAGAAATACAAGGGAATGGCTAAGTAAATTACATTTTTTCATCTCGACGGAATGGTATGCAGGTGTTAAATGTGACAGTTATGAGATCTCTAGTATTCAGTGAAAAATGCAAGATATAAAAATCAGGCTAGTTACAACTACAGAATAACACGTTAGTGTGTGTGAAAAAACATTGGATAGAAATACACAACATGGGAGTAAGGTGGAAACCGCATGAGTACATTCTCCCAAGGTTTCCATTGTATTGCATTCATAATGAAGAGACAAAAGTGTTAGTGGAGACGTATGGGTTGTCCTGTGCAGAGCTGATATATATGTTGCTGCAGAATCAGGGAGAATCTGACTCATGAGGACGTTATAATAAGACCAGCGTTCCCTGCCTCCACCCCTTTGCTTTGGAGTTTCACTTGGTTCCTTTGGTTCACTTCATGGCTACTCACCACACCAAGTGGAGGAATGTTCTCTAGACTCATTTTTGGCCTTGGGTACCTTCGTTAAATCAAATTCTGACTCGCGAGCACAAGATGGAAAGCGCCTCTCTGTCGGAGAGCCAAGCCACCCTGGAAGGTGCAGCGCCTCAAGCCAGTCTTCGTCGTGCCCCACACCGGCCAAGCGGCTCACTTCCACACGAGGTGGCCCAGAGGGTGCGCGAGTGGACATGATGCTCTAATTCCCAGTCCGCGGCGCCGACCGACCCGTGTCCTTTCCTCCTGCCTCCCAGGGAATACTGAATCCAGCCCAAGGATTTCTCTTGTCCTTGGCCTTCTACGGCTGGACGGGATGCAGCCTGCAGTTTCAGTCCCCCAGGAAGGAGATTCAGTGGGAGTCCGTGGCAAGTTCTGCTGCGGAGCGGACCTGCCTGTCCCCGGAGGGCTCCCGCATGCCCCATGAGCATCCGACTTGCAGGAAGGTGGCGCGTGTGGGCGGGCACACCTCCGACGAGGCGCTGAGCATGCTGTCTGAAGGTAAGCCCTGTCTGCCGAGGCACGTACGTCGAGGAGCCCCAGGGCCAGCCTGGAAGTCGGGTATCAAAGAAGGAGGTGACGTGGTGTGGGAGAGGCGTCCGTCACTGCTGTGAGTGGAGGGTGAAAGCAGCCGACACTGATGCTAACCCGGCATGTTATCACCCGCCTCTCTCTTTAACATTTTAATGGCACCTGCCGCTCAGTTGCTCAGCACGGTAGCCTTGCGTACTTGTAAGTGGGCCCTGCCTTGGCTGGATAGCTTCATGAACAGGACATGGATTGTCACTCCACACCCTTCCCAGGCCCTTGCTGCAAGGCCATGGATGGTGTGACTGTCCTCTGTGGTTCTGGGTGCAGTTTGGTTTGCCCGGCTCACGTGGGGCCGTTGCAGGTGAAAAGCCCACCCCAGGGCGGGCTCTTCGGATCTGTCCTTCTCACTTAACGACTGTAGGGCCGTGCCCTTCAAACTGCCCTGCAGACATCAAACCGGGTTCTCTGGAACCCGAGTGTGGTCCTTTAGACATCTAGGAAATGATTCAATTCCAAGATGTACACGAAAATCTGTGGGAAGAGTTGTGCGTACTGAAATGTGTTGGTGACCAAATACTAACCCACCCAGGCCCGGCAACCTGTTAACTTGTCCAACAGGTTAGCTCACGTGTTCGTGGAGCTCAGTGACATTCCCCTGCCCTCTCGGTTTAAGCGAGGGCTACCCAGAGCTGGGAAGATGAGCTCCTTAAAACTACATTTCCAGCTCCTTAGCCCTGCGAAACTGAATTTCCTGGATAAGATGCGATGAAATCAAAACACAGGAAACTTGCAGGTCACTTGCAGACCTCAGTGTTTGGTTTTCAGAGTTTCGTGTTGACAAAAGCAGCCTTATCGTTCTAATTGATGACAGTCCAGATTGTAACTTACAAAACGACTTTTTGCTAATGTACCAGTCTTCTCCCTGTTGAGGTTCCTTGTAAAGCTTTGTTTTAGCCCAGATGTATCTTTTGATGAGGAGGAGTTTGAAAATCACCACTCTGAGTTCTGCAGAGCTTTAACTGACCTAATCATTTGTAATCTACAAGCAGATTGATCCTTAGAAGGCCTTTGGTAGCTATAATGTTATGGTAGCCCACTGGTTGTTTAAAAAGAGAGCCAGAGAGAATGTTGAAGAAGGTCGACTTGAGTGTGTTCTGGGACATAGAGGCTTCTTGACCTTTCCTCAGCTGACGCTGGGGCTGGCAGAGATGGATGGACCAGCCTCCTCCGTCAACCTCTCGCCCCATCTACCGTGTCTGTCTTCCGAGCGCGTCTCTCATTCTCAGCACCGTTGGCATCTAGGGCTGGGGAATTCTTTGTTCTGGGGACGGCCTGGGCACTGTAGGATGTGGGGCAGAGGATGTGGCCTCTGCCCACTCACTGCCAGGAGCACCCATCCTGATGGTGACAACCAGCACTGTTTCCAGACATCAACAAATATCCCCTGGATGCACAGTGACCCCCCAGTTCAGAACGATTATCTCAGAATAACTAGGCTGTCCTAAAGCTTGGATCCAAAAATTTGCTTTCCCCAACGTGTTGTCTGAGCTAAGTGCGCGCACACACACACACACACACACACACTCACTCTCACGTGTGAAGTCAAAGACAAACACCACACAATCCAGACAACTTTGTACGGAAATAATGTTGAAATTTGAGAGAAGGGAAGATAACACCGAGGCTATTTGGAAATGGCTTTAGAGTTTGTTTCTTTCCATTCCTTCAATTCAGCTGCATTGAAGGAGGGTTTGTTTTCAGATGACCAGGTTGGTTTATTCTCGGGGCCAAAATATATAGGGATGAATTGATAGATTGATTCTCTGAGATGAGTATTGTCTGATTGTAATTGGAAGCCTCGAAGAAAAACAGTATTTCTGGCTAAAGCAAAAAGGCAGAGACCATGTGCTTATCGACTTTCTCTCTGGTGCAAATCCTTAGTCAAGGATGAGAGAACACCGAGAGTTGCTGTTAGCATGGGACCACCTGGGGAATGAGCCAAAAGATTTGATCTTGATCTGTTCAGTTCTGCTGGATTCCCATCCTGGTGTTTCAGAGTGGTCAAGCCCATCTTTGGAAGTCAAGTGAAACATTAGAAATGACAATAAAAACCATCCCAGCGTGCCTCCAGCCCCAGTCACCGCCAGGGAACAAGACCAGTCAGTGTGTCCCCTGCTTTCATTGGTCTGCGCTGAAGGTCGAGAGTATTCACACAGAGCTTTTCGAGAAAGCAAACAGAGCCAATAGAAACAGGGCATGGGTTCCTTCTGGCCGCTGTCTCAAAGCTTCCTTCCCTTCCCTCCTCCTCAGTGCAAGCCCTCAGCAAGGCTGACGGAATGGAGAAATTCACGCGTGACAGAGACTTTGTCTTTGAAATTTGAACTCCATTTGGTTAGTCAATTTATATTTGGGGAAATAGTGCAATAAGGAAACATCTTAAAAATCTTGGCGTTTGGATGTTTACACAAGCGCTGGTGTTGGCATTCCCTAGTGAAGTCCCTCAGACTTGTAGCTGCAGAGATTGGCCCTAGTCCCATGTTGCCTTTGCCTCCCTCCCGTGCTTTTGTTAAAAATTGAGATCTAATTCACATACCATAAAATTCATCCTCTTAAAGTTACTTTAAACTTCATTGAGTGTTAGTATATTCGCAAAGTTGTGCAATTATCTAATTCCAGAACATCGTCATCACTCCCAAAGCAAACCCTATACCTATTTTCAACCCCTTCCCATTCCCCCTTCCCCTCAGCCACTGATCTACTTTCTGTCTCTATGGATTTGCCTGTTCTGGACATTTCATCTAAATGGACAAACGCTTGTCCTTTTGTGTTTGGCTTCTTTCACTTAGCATCATGTTTTCGGGGTTCATCCACATCGTAGCTTGAGTCAGAACTTCAGTCTTTTTATGGCTGAATAAAACTGCATTATTTGGATAGAGCCGTACTTGGTTCTGGTAATAATGACCAATGACCTCCCACAACTCTGCCAGGCCTTATGCTGGGAGCTGTGTGGGGTGAGGGGACCAGAGGGGCAAACCTGGCCCCCAAGGATCTCACAGTGTCTTGGACAAAATAAAAAAGCTAGGAATAGGGCCACCTGGGCGGCTCAGTCGGTTGAGCATCCGGCTCTTGATTTCTGCTCGGGTCATGATCTCAGGGTCATGGATCATGGCTCTGCGCTGAGCAGGGAGCCTGCTTGGGATTCTTTCTTTCCCTGTCCCTGTACCCCTCCCTGGCTCGTGCACTCTCTCTGTCTCTCTAAAAAAAAGAAAAGAAAAGCTAGGAATAGAATAAGCAAAGGAGGGGCGCCTGGGTGGCTCAGTTGGTTAAGCGACTGCCTTCGGCTCGGGTCATGATCCTGGAGTCCCGGGATCGAGTCCCGCATCGGGCTCCCTGCTCGGCAGGGAGTCTGCTTCTCTCTCTGACCTTCCCCCTCTCATGCTCTCTCTCTCTCATTCTCTCTCTCTCAAATAAATAAATAAAAATCTTTAAAAAAAAAAAAAAGAATAAGCAAAGGAAATGCCAGCTTGAGAAAAATTTGGAGGAAAAAGAAAGCATATGAGGAACGCTTTTTGAGAAAAACAAGGAATGCAATCGGTATTTTTGATTGTGGAAAGAATATGGGTAAAAATAGGAGCTATTGATTTAAAGCCCTTGTTTAAGGGACAAACAAACAAGCTCCATCAGTAAGTAACATTCTGTGAGTTGGCAAAGCCCCTAGAAAGACTGTGTGAATGGCCCTCGAGATACACTTTTATTTATTTTTGTGAGAAAGAGAGAGAGCGAGAGCATGAGCAGGAGGGGGTGCAGAGGGAGAAGCAGACTCCTGCTGAGCAGGGAGCCTGATGGGGGACTCGATCCCAGGACCCTGAGATCATTACCTGAGCTGAAGGCAAATGCTTAACTGCCTGAGCCACCCAGGCACCCTGAGATTGTTTTGTTAACCTTTCACCGTGCAGGTGCAAACGAAGACCTGAATCTTTTCTTATTTTTTAAAACTCCAGTACAAGTTAATGTACGGTGTTCTATTAGTTTCACAGGTACAAGATAGTGATTCAACAATTCCATACGTTACTCAGTGCTCATCATGATAAGTGTACTCTTCATCCCCATCATGTGTTTCCCCCATCCCCCCACCCACCTCCCCTCTGGTAACCACCAGTTTGTTCTCTAGAGTTAGGAGTGTTTTTTTGTTTGTTTCTTGTTTGTTTGTTTTGTGTCTTTAATTCCACACATGAGTGAAATCGTATAGTATTTGTCTTCCTCCAGGTGTATTTCACTTAGCATTATACCTTCTACATCCATATCATTGCAGATGGCAAGATTTCATTCTATATTATGGCTGAGTAATATTCGATTGTGTGTCTGTGGGTGTATACACACCCCATCTTCTTTATCCATTCATCTATCATTGCACACTTGAGCGCTTCCATAATTTGACTATTACAAATAATGCTGCAATAAACATAGGGGTGCATATGTCTATGAGTGTCATAATCTTTGGGTAAATACTCGGAAGTGGAATTACTGGATCCTATGGTGATTCTGTTTCTACGGTCTCCCCACAGTGGCCACAGCAGTTTGCATTCCCACCAACAGTGCAGGAGGGTTCCTTTTTCTCCACATCCTCACCATTTGTTTCTTGTGTTTTTGATTTTAGCCATTCTGACAGGTGTGAGGTGGTATCTCCTTGTGGTTTTGATTTGTATTTCCGTGATGTTGAGCATCTTTTCATGTGTCTATTGGTCATCTGGATGTCGTCTTTGGAGAAATGTCCGTTTATGTCTTCTGTCCATTTTTTTAGTTGGATTATTTGTGGTTTTGGTGTTGTTCTAGAAGTCCTTCTTATATTTTGGGTACTAACCCCTCATTGGATATGTCCTGTGCAAATATCTTATCTCAGTCAGTAGGAGGTCTTTCAGTTTTGTTGATGGTTTCCACCACTGTGCAGAAACTTTTTATTTTAATGTAGTCCCAATAGTTTATTTTTGCTTTTGTTTCCCTTGCCTCTAGAGACGTATCTAGAAAAATGTTGCCACGGCCGATGTCAGAGAAATTATTGCCTCTGCTTTCTTGTAGGAATTTTATGGTTTCAGGTCTCACATTTAGGTCTTTAATCCATTTTGAGTTTATTTTTGTATTTGGTAAGAAAGTGGTCCAGGTTCATTCTTTGGCATGTGGCTGTCCCAGTTATCCCAGCACCGTTTGTGGAAGAGAGTATGTCTTGCTCATTGTATATTTTTTCTCCTTTGTTGAAGATTAATTGACCTTGTAGTCATGGGTTTATTTCTGGGCTCTCTAGTCTGTTGTATGGATCTATGTGTCTATTTTTGTGCCAGTACCATACAGTTTTGATACTACTAATATATCTTGACATCTGGGATTGTGACAGCTCAAGATTGCTTTGGCTATTCGAGGTCTTGTGTGGTTTCATACAAATTTTAGGATTATTTGTTCTAGTTCTGTGAAAAAAGCTGTTGGTATTTTGATTGGCATTGCATTAAATCTGTAGATTGTTTTGGGTAGTATAGACATTTAAATGAAATTTGTTCTTCCAATCCCTGAGCATGGAATGTCTTTCCATTTCTTTGTGTCATCTTCAGTTTCTTTCATCAGTGTTTTATAGTTTTCAGAGTACAGGTCTTTCACCTCTTTGGTTAAGTTTATCCCTAGGTATTTTATTATTTTTGGTGCAATTGTAAATGGGACTGTTTTCTTTCTTTTAAAGATTTTATTTTTGTGAGAGAGAACGAGAGCATGAGCAGGAGGGGGGTGCAGAGGGAGAAGCAGACTCCTGCTGAGCAGGGAGCCTGATGCGGGACTCGATCCCAGGACCCTGAGATCATTACCTGAGCTGAAGGCAAATGCTTAACTGCCTGAGCCACCCAGGCACCCTGAGATTGTTTTCTTAATTTCTCTCTGCTGCTTCATTATTCGTGTATAGAAATGCAATGGATTTCTGTATACTGATTTTGTATAATTCCTTTATGAATTCTAGTAGTTTTTTGGTGGAGTCTGGCAGGTGTTCTATATATATAGTATGATGTCACCTGCACATAGTGAAAGTGCCCAATGGTCAGTTGTAATAATGTTAAATTATAGATTTTTGATGGAAAATTGGTGGCAGCTCATGGCTAACTGAAGGCCTAAACTGAAAAATAAGACTAATTAGTTATGATCTAAAGAATTCTTAGTAATGTGAGAGTTGGGGAGATATGTCAATGATACCTCAGTTAAAGTTGGGAAAACGAAGAGTTGAGATCTTCAACATTTTTTTTTTTTTTTTTTTTTGCTAAGACTGCATAATGAGTTAAGCTCTCTGTCTTTGAATAATAGCACCATTTATTAAGGTTATGAGAAGCTAGGTGACATATGAGCTAAGTATAAGGAATGGACTTGCCATGCAAAAGCTGTCACAATAACCTCAAGGAAGGGTTGGTGGCTGCTGGCCCCAGGACTGTTCACTTAGCCTCGTCACGTTCAGTTAGCCTCGTCCAAGTGAGCTGACAACAAGCCCTTCTAGCAAATCTCACTTAGTACTTGTTTACCTCTGATAGGGTGGTAATGATGGTCATTTTTCATAAGGTTGAACAGATCTGTATGCTGTGTAGTTAATACATAATCTGACGTGTTATAGCTTGAGGGGGAAAATGGAGCAAATGTTCGTCTGAGGAGTGGAATTCAGAAGCAAAACAGGAGAGTGAAAATGTCTAAGCTGCCTCTAAAGTATCAAGGCAGTTCACTGGGGGCTAAAGAGGTGGTACAAGGAGGGAAACAGCCCAGGGCAGACCGATCCCCCGCAGCAGACTCGGCTTAGTTTACCCCCACGCAGTGTTTCTGCTGCAAGTGTCAGCCAGCTCTTCTAAGTGGGCATCTTGGGATTGAGATCTGGCTTGGTCTTGGGCGGTCTTCTTCCTCTTTTTTTTCCAGCTGGTTTTTATACTGTTTTTTTTTTTTTTTTTTTCCAGTAACAGGGAGCTATCCATAATGCAGAAAATACTGTTACATGGGGGAGAAAAGACCCAGAGATATAATTCAAAGGGGTTAACACAGTTAGGCTTTTCTGTACTGTTGTGGTGAATTGACTTATTCATCATGTTCTGAAGCATCTGTGATTTTAGGATTCACTACAAGGCCAGTAGGCTCACCTTGAACCTCCATTAGTATCTGATGTGGGGTCAGGCACTTTGTAGGCACTTAACATAAGTTAACTGAATTTGATCTTCAGCAAATGTTTTTTGAGCATCTGCTGTATTGTCAACACCATTTTAGTCAGGGGGGTAAGTGTCCTTGCGAAATATAATGTATGAAACTTACAAATAAGTAAAGAGAATGCTGTTTTTATTTGAAAAAAAAATGTGAAGTGTTAAAGGAATGCAGAAAATGCAGGGACTGTGTTGGTTTGGGGATCAAGGGTGAGAGTTTCTGGAGGAGGTGGTGTTCAGGCTGGGTCTTGCACAGCAGACCCGAATGGGAGAGGAGGAAGATAACCAGACAGGGAAGACCTTATATGGAGACATAGAGGAGAACGTCTGTTTGTACGGTTTGGGGATGGCCACAGCATGGGATGGTGTGACCCGTTGTCAGAAGCCAGAGAGGCAGGTTGGGAACAGATGATGAAGGGTTTTTGCAGATTCTGCTAAAGAGCTTGCATTTTATATGTGGCCAATGAAAGGCCAGTTTTGCTTAGAAGAGGACCCAGTGCATCTGTGTGGGAGAATTGATTTGATGATCATGTTTTGTGACTGTGGCAAGTTTCCATTGAGGGGATCTATATGTCATTTCTTATGACAATGGCATGTAAAGTACCATCTTTATGAGGAATTTGAATTACCCTCAGAACTAAAAGTCGAGGAAAAGGGTACTTCTCACAAACATAAACTTGGTTGACTTTTATCTTATGAATTCCAGAAAACTTAAAATATTTGTTTCCTCTTTTCATGAGCATTAAGAAGTTTAGTGTCAAATTTCTGGCCCTCCTTTAACCAGGACGCTTTTCTCAGGGATAAATTCGTAAGTCTGGTGTTAATCTTATCGTTGGCGTCGAGGGTGGGGAGGGTGGGAGAAGGAGGTGTGTGTTTTTCGGGAGATCCCTTCCCCCACACCATGAGGTCAGCCTGGATCAGGTGCCTGCTCGCTGTGGGAGAGGGGCAAGGGGTGTGTTTCTGGCGGGAGGCTGGGGGTGGGGCCCTGGTGGGAGGGGCCTGGCTGGGGCGGACCTTGAGGGTGTGACGTGGGCAGGTGGGGCGTGGCCAGAGCGGAGCTCAGGGCTGGGGCGCCCGCAGGAGTGTTTGGTGGTGGGGGGCTGGCCCAAGCTAAGTGGAGGGGTGCGGCCATCAAATGTGGGGTGTGTCTGAGAGGTCTGGGTGGAGGGGTGTTGTGTAGTGTAGGCTGTTCCTGTGTCCAGAGAGAGGGACATGGCCGTGGGAGTTGAGACGTGGCTGTACAAAAGCTGGATCACAGGACACAAAGATGGTGGCTGGTGGGTAGGGCTGAGGCACAGGGTATGAGCGGAGACTGAGGGGTCGTGGTTACAAGAGAACACAAGTATGTCCCCAGGCAGGAGGCTCTTGGCCTATTGAGAACATAGTGGGCATAAGTGAGGGGAAGAGCTGTATCTTGCTCACAATGCCATTTCCCTCCCACATTCCCTGTTTCTCCCACAGCCCATCCCTTCTGCCGCCACTGCCCACTCTCCTATAATCCCCTGCCTCTCCAGCTATTTCCCCGCCTCTTCTGCCATTCGGCACGTCTCCCACGATCCATCCCTTCCCCCACCATTCCCCGCCCCTGCCATACTTCCCCGGCTCTTCCACCGTTCCCCACTTCTCCCACAATCCATTGCCTGTCCCTTCACTCCCACGCCCCCTCCACAATCCCCTGCCTCTCCCACAGTCCGCCGCCTCTCCCACAAACCGTTGCCTTTGTCACTGTTTCCCATTCTCCCATAATGCCCTTCCTCTCCCACCACGCCCCGCTCCTCACACAAGCCCTTGCTGCTCCCACCCTTTCCCCCGCCTGCCAAAAAACCATTGCTTCTCCCACCATGCCCCACCCCGACAGTCCCCTCCCTCCCACAGTCCATTGCTTCTCCCACCAATCCGCACCCTCGCCCAATCCCCTGCCTCTTCTGCCGTTCCCCACTTCTCCCACAATCCATTGCTTCACCATGCCCCACATCACCCATAAACCATTTCTTCGCCCACCATGCCCCACCCCTCCCACAATCCCCTGTTTCTTCCACCATGCCAGTCTCCCATAAACCATTGCTTCTGCCACCGTTCCCCCCTCCCACAATCCCCTGCTTCTCCCACAAAGCCCCACCCCGCCCACAATCCGCTTCTTCCGCCACCATGCCTCACGTTTCCCATGAACCATTGCTTCTCCCACCGGTCCTCACATCTCCCACAATCCATTGCTTCTCCCACCATGCCCCCACATATCCCATAAACGATTGCTTCTGCCGCCATGTTCCACATCTCCCATAAATCATTTCTTCTTCCACAATGCCCTTGTATGCCCCATACACCATTGCTTCTCCCACCATGCCCCACAGCTCCCACAATACATTGCTTCTGTTGCCAGGATCCCCATCTCCCATAAACCATTGCTTCTCCCACCATGCCCCACACCTCCTACAGTCCCTTCCTTCTCCCACCATGCCTTTGTCCCAGTCCATTCTCTTTCCCACAATCCCCTGCCTCTCCCATAAGCCATTCCTTCTGTCGCCATGTCCACCATTACCCATAAACCATTTCTTCTCCCACCATTCATCCCTTCTCCCATCATGCCTCACTTCTCCCACAATCCCCTGCCTCTCCCACAATCCATTCCTCTACCATGTCCATCTCCCACAATCCATTCCTCTACCATGTCCATCTCCCACAAAACTCTGCTACTCCCACAATCCATTGCTTCTCCCACCATGCCCCATACCTCCCACAATGCATTTCTAACCCAGCATTCCTCATGTCTCCCACAATCCTTCAGCTCCACGCCCCACACCTCCCATAAACCATTGCTTCTCCCACCATTCTTCACGTCTCCCGCAATCCAATGCCTTTCCCATAATTCCCTGCTTGTCCCACAATTCATTTCTTCAGGCGCCATGTCTGCCATCTCCCATAAATCATCACTTCTCCCATAAGCCATTGCTTCTCCCACAAAACCCTGCTTCTCCCATAATGCCCCACCCACAATCCATTGCTTCTCCCACCATGCCCCACACCTCCCACAATCCTTTCCTTCTCCCACCATTCTTCACGTCTCCCATAATCCATTTCTTCAACACCATGCCCCACACCTCCCATAAACCATTGCTTCTCCCACCATTCCTCACGTCTCCCACAATCCATTC
>NC_058419.1:120093821-120100034 GCF_002201575.2 Neomonachus schauinslandi
TTCTTCCACAGTACCTTTCCCACAATCCCCTGCCTCTCCCACAATCCTTTCCTTCTCCCACCATTCTTCACGTCTCCCATAATCCATTTCTTCAACACCATGCCCCACACCTCCCATAAACCATTGCTTCTCCCACCATTCCTCACGTCTCCCACAATCCATTCCTTCTCCCACCATGCCTCGCTTCTCCCACAATCCATTCCCTTTCCCACAATCCCCTGCTTCTCCCACAATCCATTTCTTCAGTCGCCATGTACCCCATCTCCCATAAACCATTGCTTCTCCCACAAGACCCTGCTTCTCCCACAATGCTTCACCCCTCCCACAATCCATTCCTTTTTCCACCATGCCCCGCAATTCCCACAATCCATTCCTTCTCCCACCATTCCTCACTTCTTCCACAGTACCTTTCCCACAATCCCCTGCCTCTCCCACAATCCATTTCTTCGGTTGCCATGTCTCCCATATCCCATAAACCATTGCTTCTCCTATTTATCACATCTGTCATGAACCATTGCTTCTCCCACCATTCCTCATTCCTCCCGCAATCCCCTACCTCTCCCACAGTTTATTCCTTCCCCCACTCTTCATTTCTCCCAGAGTCCATTTTTTCCGCTACCATGCCTCACATCTGCCATAAACCATTTCCTCTCCCACCATTCCTCACTTCTCCCACAATCCATTCACATTCCCACAAACCCCTGCCTCTCCCACAATCTATTCCCGAAATCCATTCTTTCTCCCACCATGCCCCACATGTCTCCCAATCCCCTACTTTTCCCACCATGCCTGGGGTAGCCCATAAACATTGCTTCTCCCACCATTCTTCACTTCTCCCACAGTTCCCTGCTTCTCCCACCATGCCTCACGTCTCCCACAACCCATTCCCCTTCCCACAAGCCCCTGCCTCTCCCACAATCCATTTCTTCTGCCACAGTTCCCATCTCCCACAATCCATTCCTTCTCTCACCATGTCCCCCATCTCCAGTAAACCATTTATTCTATCATTCCCATTTTTCACAACCCCCTACTTCCACCATGCCCCATGTCTCCCATAAACCATTGCTTCTGCCACCATTCTCCACCCCTCCCACAATCCCCTTGTTCTCCCACCATTCCTCACTTCTCCCACAATCCCTTGTCTCTCCCACAATCCATTTCTTCTCCCCCATTGCCGTGGCTCTTTCATAATCTGTTTTTTCTTCCACCATTCCAGGCCTCTCCCATAACCCGTTCCTTCTCTCACCATTCCCTGCTTCTCCCGTAACCCATTCCTCCCAGTTTCCCCATCTCTCCCACAGTCCCCTGACTCTCCCACAATCCGCTTTTTCTCCAACTGCCCATATTCATGTCTCTCATAATTTCTCCCAGTTTTTTTTCTGTCCCAGTTTTTCTGGTTTTGTGTGTGTGTGTGTGTGTGTGTGATCATTTGTTTTTCCTTAATGCCGTGTTGCTCTCACAATTATTTCTTTCTAGTAATTGCCCATTTTGTTCCAGAGTTTTTGATGCTTTATTTTTCTCGCAAATCTTCACATTCTGTCTCTCAACAGAGACAATTAGTACTCTGTCCCAGAATGCATTCTCTCCCGTAATTCCTGTCCCTTACAATACTCTTCTCATGCCCATGATCTCGTCTTTCCCGCAATGCCCTCTCCCAAAACTCCTCTTTCTCTGCCATCGCCCCATGTTCCCACCATTTCATTTCTTCCCAGATACTCTCTTTCCAATGTTGTCTTGCCCACAGTGCCCTCTCTCTCCCACAATTCCTCTCCTATCCCACAATTCTGCCCTTCAGCTTCTTGTCATTCCCACATGGCTCTGTCTCCCACAATTCTCTGTAGTTTCCTGCAACTCCCCTTTTCTCACACGGTTCTTGCCCTCCCATAACCCTGTGTTTTTGCCCAATTTATTGTTCTCTCCCACAGTTCTGTTTAATGCTCTAATTATTTTTCAAATTGCAACATAAATATTGCACAGTATTAGCTTAAGGTGTATAATACAGTAATTCGGCAACTTTAAACTTTAGTGCTCGTAAGTGTGCTCTTCATCTCCTTCACCCATCCCCCCACCCACCTCACCTCTGGTGACCACTAGTTCCTTCTATTTAAGAGTCTGGTGTTTTTGGGCGCCTGGGTGGCTCAGTTGGTTAGGCGACTGCCTTCGGCTCGGGTCATGATCCTGGAGTCCCGGGATCGAGTCCCATATCGGGCTCCTTGCTCAGCAGGGGGTCTGCTTCTCCCTCTGACCCTCCCCCCTCTCATGTGCTCTCTCTATCTCATTCTCTCTCTCAAATAAATAAATAAAATCTTTAAAAAAAAAAAAAAAAAAAAAAAGAGTCTGGTGTTTTTGTTGGTCTCTTTTTTTCCTTAGTTTATTTTGTTTCTTAAATTCCACGATGAATGAAATCACATGCTATTGGTCTTTCCATGATTCATTTCACTTAGCATTATACTCTCTCTCTCGTTGCAGATGGTAACATTTTATTCTCTCTTAATGGCTGTATAATATTCCATTGTATGTATATACCACGTCTTCTTTATCCATTCAAGTATTGTTGGATAGTTGGGTTGCTTCCATAATTTAGCTATTGTAAATAACGTTACAATAAACACAGGGGTGCATATATCTTTGAAAATTAGTATTTTTTAAATTAGTGTCTTTCAGTATGGAGGTTTCCCAAAAGTTAAAAATAGAACTACCCTATAATCTAGCAATTGCACTACTAGGTATTTACCTAAAGTATACAAAAATACTAATTCAGAGCGATACTTGCACCGTGACGTTTAGAACAGCATTATCTGCAACAGCCAAACCACGGAAACAGCCCAAGTGTCCACTGACTGATGAATGGATAAAGAAGATCCAATGGAGTATTACTCAACTATTCAAAAAAAAATGAAATCTTGCCATTTGCAACGACATGGATGGAGCTAGAGAGTATTATGCTAAATGAAATAGAGAAAGACAAATACCATATGCCCCCCCCCCCCCAATCCATTCCCCTTCCCACAAACCCCTGCCTCTCCCACAATCCATTCCTTTGCTCATCTGGAATTTAAGAAACAAAACAAATAAGCAAAGGTAAAAAATAAGAGTGAGAAATCCAGATACAGACTCTTAACTGTAGAGAACAAACTGATGGTTTCCAGCAGGGAGGTGGAGGGAAATGGATTAAATAATGATGGGGATTAAGGAGGGTGCTTGTGGTGATAAGCACCAGGTGTTGTATAGAAGTGTTCAATCACTAGATTGTACATTTGAAACTAATACCATGCTGTGTGTGTTAACTAACTGGAATTTAAATAAAAACTTAAAAATAAACATTAGCAGGGCACCTGGGTGGCTCAGTCGGTTGAGCGTCTGCTTTCGGCTCAGGTCATGATCCCAGGGTCCAGGGAGTTGGGCTCCCTGCTCAGTGGGGAGTCTGCTTCTCCCTCTCCCTCTGCTGCTCCCCCTGTGTGTGCTCTCTGTGTGAAATAAAATGTTAAAAAAAAAAAATTTAAGCAAAAAAAAAAAAAATACTGCCTGTTTATCCCACAATTCTTCATTCTCCCCCACCCTTGTCCTTTCTCACTAGTCCCTGTCTCTCCCATAATACATTTTTTTCCTACAGTTTCCTTTGTTCTCCCTAATACCCCTTTCTCGTTATCTTTTATCATTCCCACAATTCCCCTTTCACTGCCATGATCTTTGTTTTTCCCACAGTGCCCTATTTTTCTCATCATCCCTCTTTTCCCACAATTCCCCTTTCTCCTCTGTAATCCCTTTGTTCACATAATTCCATTTCTGTCTCACAATTTTCCTTCCTTTTCCGTAATTCCTTGTCTCACCCATAGTCTCCTGTCTCTTGTGCAAATCCTTCTCTCCCATAATCCCCTTTGTCCTACAGTGCCTTGTCTCTCCCACAATTTTCCATACTCTCTACGGTCTACTTCTCTCAGTTCCCTTTCCCACAGTCTTCCACTTTCTCTCACAATTCTGGATTCTTCATTGTCTCTCACAAATCTGTCTTTTTCTACAATGCTGTTTTCCTCCATGCCCTGTCTTTCCTAAAATTGTTTCTTCTTAAGTACTCTGCTCTTCCCCACAATTCCTTCTCCCACCATTCTTTATTCTTCCCCACAGTTCTCTGTTCTTCCCCACAATACTCCATTTTTGCCACAATTCTCTCCCTTCGTTTTTCATGCTCCCTCACAACTCTGTCTCTCCCAATTCCATTTCTCTCCTACAGTTCCCCATTCTCTCCAGAATTCCCATTCTTTCCCACAGTTCTGTTCTCTCCTATATTCCCTTGTGTCCTCCACACTTGTTTTGTCCACAGTTGCCTATCACTACCGCAATTCCTTATCTTAGCCTTCATTCCCTGTTGTCACTTGCCCGCCTGAATGTAACACTGGGTGGCCCCGTGGATGGCAGCTGCTGGGAAAGTGTGGAAGAGAACATACCCCAGGCCTCTCACTCTCGTGCCCTCCCTAGATCAAAGGCAACACCTTGAAGGTGATCCAGGCCCAGGTGTCTATGTTCTCTGCGGCTCATGGGTGCCCACGGATTGGGCTTTTGGACCGAGGGCTTTTAAGGAATCCAGGAACGACAGGTGAGGGTGCAAGAGACACCCAGTGTGCTTTCCTAGATCTTGGATCTGTGTGGGGCCAGGAAGTTCCCAAGAACCTGCCTGGGCTGGCAGGGCTCGTCAGAGAGGGACTAGGAAGGGGGCTGGCCCTTAGGCATCATGAGCTTGCTGGCATCTGCATATCCTGCAGGGACACTCGTCAGGTATTCATACTTTGGACCAACAGAGAATTAGTACAAATCCCCCAATGGCCTCATTGGATTATCATGTCAGAGACTTGCGCAGCCAGCACATTCCCTCTTTCTATGGAGACCTTTAAGACCAGAAGAGAAAACCCATGGGAATGCAGGCCTGCTGGCAGGCCCTCAACCACAGGGACCACAGCGACGTCAGTGCAGGCTATGCTGGGCTCAGGTGGCTTGGCCCTTTGGCATCTGAGAAAGCTGTTAGGGTACAAATGCATTTTCTCCATGGAGCCCCAGGGGAAGGATGAAAGAACCGGGAACTCTTAAAAAGCCACAGGATCCAGAGCATGCCCTAAAGTGTGAGGTCACGGGGGGAGTGTCCTCAGCCCAGACCTTGATCACAAGCCACCATGTGATAGCCCCCCCCGAGTCTTTGAAAAGACCACAGAAGTCACACACAAGTTCCCATGAGCTCAGGATGTCCTCATAAACAAGGGGTGACCCTGTGAAAATCGAATCTTTTTGAAGTGTCACCAGGTCCTGCAGCAGCAGTGCAGTCTTAGACGTGTCTTCTAGAAGCCTTCACAGCTGGTGCCTGGTCTCCTGGAAGAGCAGGCTCCCTGCCCCGACTGCGGGTCTTCTCCCACCATCCTTGTTGGCGACCCCAATTCTCAGGATCCAGCTGTAGGTTCCGTGACCATAATCAGTCCTTCCACCCGCCTTCTACATTGCCCTGTGTTTGTGGTGCTCATGACACGGAGTCTGACATACTCAGACCCGTGCTTTCCCAGACTCCTCCTGATCCAGCCCCGGGAGGAAGCTCTGACCACTGGTGTGTGTGTGCGTGGCTTTAGATAGGGTGTCCTGGATTTCTCCCTGAGCATGAGGGAACACTTGAGTTGAGACCTGGAAGCCGAGAATCCTACCGCTGAACAACCACTGCCATTTGAACTGAGATCTGAATGAACTGTAGAAGGGAGCCGTGAGAAAATCTGGAAAAGCTTTACAGGCAGAAGTGATGTGCAAAGGCCCTGTGGTAGAACTGGGCTGGGAGTGTGAGAGGCCCGTGTGCCTGAGCGTTGTGAGTGAACAGAGTGTGACGTGAGTGGAGACTCCAGTGACCAGCAAGGCCCATTGGTGGATGGAGTTTGGCATTTGGAGATACTCATGAAGGGCAGTCCCTTGCCCCATGCACGGGTGAAAAGGCCGCCCTTCTTCGTGTCTTCCATGTGAGTGTTCCTCTAGGTTGTACCTACCTGGTGCACAGCACGCATGGCTGGATACTTGTGGAATGAAAGAACAACTGTAAAGTCTGTTCCAAAGGATCCGCTCAGGTTCTGAAGGAAGGTGTGTTACTGGCAATGGTTCAACAGACCTTCGGGATTATGCTGTTGGCGGGAGTAATTTCCCTGATTGGCACCCACTGCCCCCCCCCCCCCCCCCCCCCCCCCCCCCCCC
>NC_058419.1:120100134-120109418 GCF_002201575.2 Neomonachus schauinslandi
TCACAAAAGGCCCCCGCGTGTTTGGGGGGGGGGGGGTTTTGCGGAAAGGCTGCAAAAGCCCCCGGGGGTTTTGCTTGGGGGGGGAAAATTTCCCCATGGTCGCCCCCCCCCCCCCCCCCCCCCCCCCGCCGAAACCAAGTGGCATCAGCCATGAGAAGACAATTCAGAGGTGTTTTCGTTTGACAGGGGCTGGTGGTTTCCCCCCACTTGGACCCCTCCTGGACTTGAGTGCAGGGGACCAGGCGACCGTGGTGTCCTGTTGCTGAAGGTAGCATCCCCTGCGGCAGCTGCCCCAGCCATCACGCAGGGCCCCGTGATCCCGTGCTCCCCACCCGCGACAGCACAGGGCTCCAAAGCCTCCCTGTGTCCACAGCCGGTTTCCATTTGATCTACAGCATCCCTGTCGTTCGGCCGAGACACACATATAGCCACCGGTGCAGAGGCCTGGAAGAAGGGATGCAGGGGCTGAAGATGGCCACAGAATGGTGCACTGGTGACCCATGAGAGACCCTCAGGGACATCGACACCGTCACAGTCTTTTCTCTTTTCCTCCCCAGGTTCTGATGCCAGCACACTCGAAATCCATGTCGCAAGTGTGTCCCGCAACGAAAATGAGGTTTACTCTGTTCCCAAACCCGAGGGAGACCTATGAGAGGGATGGGACAGGAGTCCAGACACCATGTGCTCAGGCTCTGCATTTCTCGTTCTTTAGAACTGTGTTCTCCCCCAACTCTTGTCATCACCCTGTTAGGGTTTCTTCCCGAGGAATGTCTCTGATGAGAGAGGATCCATGAGCATGATTGGGAACAGGAGGAGAATTCCTTCCAGACCGGACACACAGCAGCTTCTCCAGACTCTTAGCTGCCCTTGGTTTTTCTGAGGCTGGCTACTGTAATGTAAAGGTCAGATCCAGGTCTTTAGAAAAGTTAATAAAGTAGTTGTAACTGAGCTCCCGGCCTGACTTGCATGCTGTCTGAACACCACCTCTAGCAAATGCTCTTGAGCAAAGTCCTGATGATACGGGATACAGCAGGGTAGAGAAGTGGCAGGACCAACGGGGCAGCCGGGGTGGCTGCACGGCGTGCCCTTCACACGCCCCTGGGGGCAGGGAAGGGGCCAGGTCTCCATCACTCATGTAGCTGTCGGTCCCCATGCTGTACTGAGCAGTGACATAGTCTGCGAAAACCTTGGGACCTGCTTTAGATCATTGCCTAGGTTGGAATCTTTCTATCACTGGAATCTGTATATATTTAAAAGTTTTTAATGTATTTTTTACTTACTGGCAAAAGTACTGTAGTGTGCGTTGGCGTTGCGAGCCACCTAGGCAGGTCTGTAGAAAAACAAGACGCGGTTTTCTCGGGACCCTGCAGACAGCTCTGCCACATGACTCCTCCCTTCATGTCAGCCAACTCCCGTTTGCTCTAGGAAAGCTGTCTAGGAAGCTTCTAGAGTTGTACTTCTGGAGAGTCACTTGGTTGCAGATGGGCTTCAGGGCAGCACACTTGGACTGTGACCGCGGTGCCCAGGGCCGTGCATTCCTGAGGATGGACCTCTGTTAGATCACACCCACTGTGATCCAGAGTGTCAAGGAGACGTGGACCGTTAGCTTTTCGGAGTGGAGCTGCCTTCTTACTCTCTCTCTTGACATTCGGTCTCCCCCAGCGTCAGAAGCCCCCCTTCTGCGTGAGGATTCCCCCAGTGGCCTGAGGCCAGCCCACCCCCACCCCAGAGGCAGAGATGCCATCTCCTTGCTTTCCCGGCCTCCCTGACGCCCGGAGCAGGACATAGGACCTGGCAGCCAGACCCCCCCCCTCCCAAGTCCAAGTTAGAAGCCAGTGCCCAAGGGAATGGCCTGACAGAAGCACGTGTGAGGGGTTGGCGGCAGTCACGCCCGCTCTGGAAGCAGCTTGGGTGCTTTCAGGGGCCACAGTCCGGCGTCCAGTGTCACGGTGTGGGCAGCGCCCGGTGCTGTGTGTGCGCGTGTTCCCTGCATGCAACCGATCCCAAGCCTGATTTTGGCTGTTCTCGTCTGTGTGGCCTCCAGTCTGCTCCTCCGGAGATTCCTCGGAGGGCCCAGTACCCTCATTCATTCTTTTTGGCTTACACTGGCCAGAGTCAGGTTCAGAAGCTTGCAAATAAGACCCCTGTCCGATGTGATGATCCAGTTACAACTCCTAGATGGGGTGTTCATGTCACCTGGGGAGGGGGGACAGGGAGCCGGAAGGTGCATGATTCCCTCCTCACGGCTCCTTGGTAGGCACCGAGCGAGCCCTTGGATGCCCTGGGAGCACGCGAGTGAGAATCCGACACGTAGTGTATCAAGTCACTCTAGTGAGGAGAGAGAGCTGCCCAAAGGAGTGAGTGAGATAATGGCGGGCAGCCTGGTTTGAAGCAGTTTCCCGGTCAGGCTGGTTACTGCAGGGGGGCCTCGTTACTGTGCTACAAAACTCGGGAGTGCGAAGGGCAATGATCCAGCGGAGAGAAAGCCGTCATGATGATAGGAGAGATGTTTCCATGAAGGCGCGGCACCTGGGACCCACGAGTCTGGGCTGGCTGGACACACACAGGTGGTCGTAGCTGGGGCATAGTGTGGGTGGAAGGATGAGGCGGTGCCTACCAGGTAGCTTCCGTGTGATTTTAGTTTATCGGCCAGTTTAGGAGCCAGTCGATTTATCACACCTTAAAATACCTTTTGAGGACTCTGCTCGCATCCCCTATTCTAGGAATGCCCTCATGTTCATGCACAGCGTGCAGTCTGGAGAGAAATGTATCCCAGCCGGCTGTTTTTTTCCTGTGGTTTCCCCCAGTCGCTTTGGCTTGACGAAAACTATAGGTTCCTGGTCTGAGCCCCCCATTCTCCAGAGCATCTAAATGTTGGTGGAAGATAATTCCGTGCAGAGCGGTGTCCCGCGCTCTCCCCCACCATCCCCACGCCCTGTCCACGTCCTGCTACGGGTGAAAATGCATCCCCTTGTGGGCCTTACCTTGTCATGGATGAGACATTTCAGAGAAAAAGGAGTCAGACTGGAAAAAAAAAATATATATATATCGGCCACGTTCTGAGTGGTTTGTAAGGGATACACGGCACTGCTTCCCACGTCCTTCTACCCCTTCTCACGCAGCTCAAGGCGGCGTCCAGGTCTCCGTCAACAGTAACCACAGCCAGCACACACAGGTGCCCAGAAACCTTCCCACAAGCACGAAGAACATTCGCCAGTATCCTCGAGGAACCGTATCACGATGCGGACAGGTGAAGTTCTGTTGAGTGACTGCAAGTTGCAGATGCCCCAAAATAAAATGAAGTCCAGCTTCTTATAAAGAACCCCGTTTAAAGCTGTGTGTTCCCACCAAAGCCACACATCCCATATGCCTCTATCCCGGGGACCCTGACCTGCGCTGTGTTCTCCCCACTGCCGTGCTTGCTACTAGGTTCTCCCCAGGACCTTCCTGTGGCTCTCATGTGGTTCACCCCCCGACAGCACCGGGAACCCAGTCCTCCGCTTCGTTCTAGTGCAGGATCAGGTTGGAATTGGCGGGAAGGACACCATGACCTTCCTGGTGACTCGCACAGCGAAGAAGGACTTGTACAACACTCTGCCTCTCCTCCTCACGGGCCTCCTCCCTAGTGCTGGGTACAGCAATGCCCAGTCATCCTGTAACACCCAGCAGCCGATTATGGTGACACCTCGGCATGTGACACAGAGCACGTGTCGGTCAGCATTTGTGGACCGTTCATCTGCGTCGCCGAGTCTCCCATGTGCCTGTGACTGTGGGCTCCTCCAGTGGCTCAAAGCTAGTCCCTGAACTCCGACTCCCAGCAAACCCACCTGCTGCTAAGACTCCTCTGCTCAGACTTCTTACAGCCGCCAGCCTGGAACAACGTAATGACGAAGGAACACGTGGAAACGCGCCCCCGTTATGGAGCCTTCGACAGTAAGCAGGGGCTGGTGTTCCTCACGCATCGGCCGTCCCGTTCCCTGGGCCCTGTGTCAGCAGAGAGGTCCTGGGAAGAGGCACTCGAGTTGTGAGAAAATGCACAGTGGCGTCTTCATCCATCCGTGGCACCGTGGGCCCGAGAGTTAACCCCGCGAGATCAAGAAAGCACACCCACCGAGTTCTCTAGTATCAAAATAGAGCGATTTATTCAAGACACTGAGTACGATCTGTTGATTTTCTCTTGAAACAAATGAGCTACAACACACAAGGTGATTCCTTTTCTCAGAGAGCGTGAGGGTGAGTGGGGGTGGAGGAGAACCAAACGGGGGTCGATGTGGATGGAACAGAATCTAGAAAATGCAGACAGAGGACCACATCTGGCTGTACGTCTGACACAGACAATAAAAACTGCAGAAGCCAGAATTCAAAAACCTCAGTGAGTGGCGGAAGGAACATTTCTGCATTTGACAAGAAACACGATTAAAAGAAAAAAGAAAAAGGTGGAACAGAAGGCTAAAAATAACAAGGCAGACCCTTACATTTGACAAAGTGCACTTCACTCGGCTCCGTGATCGAGGTTTAGAAAGACAAACGTCAAGTCCTAGGTGTCGTGTGGGGTCAGAGGGTGGACACCCTGTCACGGACGGCCCTCGCTCCCCCTGCCTCGGGACAGCATCCCTCTCCCGGGTGGGCGTGCGGGACACGCTCTTGGTCACTCGAAACCCAACCGAAGATTCTGCGAAGGATCATCGTGTTACTCTGATTTCAGAATTAAGGTTCCATTTGGTCACTAAGACATAAGCATTTACCCACAATTTCTCAGAGCTGGAAACAAAGGACAAACAGGAACTTCACCCACGGGCCATCCCTCGATGACGGAGATGAAGCTGCCGGCTTTCTGGCAGAGGGCGAGTGTCGCAGGCTCGATGGCTGGTGGTCGTTGTGCTGAGGATGGGGATGGATGGAAGGGGCGCTGCCCGCCCGCTCCTGGTTGGTCCCTCTTCAGGCAGGCCCATGGGGAGCTGCTCGGCAACGGCTGCTCGGGGAAGCTAGGGATGCGGACAGTGGGCCTTTGTCCTCACCAGCTTCACTCCTGCACACAGCGGCCAAGCCTGTGTTGTGCGTGGCCTTCCAGCCCTTGGCTCCTACCTCATCGTTCCCAAGTGACTCAGAGTCACCAGGAGGCTAAGGACTGGGCTCCTGACCTCCCTGTGAAGATTATCTACTGAACCCCTTACAGGATGTCTCGCCATGGCCACCCAACAGCGTCTGACTTGTCAAACACAAGCCATGTCCCGACTGCAGGCCACCCCTCAACAACTTAAGCTCTGTAGAGGTGACATTTTTACTTGGGGTAGGGAGTTGAGATGGTGTTGGTCTGGATCCCCAACAAACTGCACCCCAAACCTAATGATGTCTTGGGGCCAGGCAATGAATCATCTGCTATCTTCAAAGATGGGAGTGGTGACTCCACGGAACTCTGACCCCTGGGCTAAGCATTTAGGTAACAGAGCCAGAATAAAATACCCAAGTTGGACACAGAGCACTTTGGTCTCGTGTAGACAGGGCGTGAATGACTCCGGTATCCAAGCCAATTAATGATCTGAGAAGAATGAACACACTCTAGTCTTTGTAGCTGGTCCCGGCCCATTCCAAGTTCTGTAGGAAGGCCTTGCCCTGCCCTGCCCTGCCCATTGGGTTTTGGCTGCATGGACGGAGGCCACCCTCGAACATCCTGTCTCATTGCCGGAACACACACCCAGCTGACACCTGCCCACGACCGGACCCCCCACCCCCAGTCCTGGCCAACTTCCTCATCTCTTCCTGTGCCCGCTGGGAAACAGAGGAGACAAGAGGCCTTATCTTTCGGTTCTTCCCCATTGTTCACTTCAAAACTAGGTCCCTGTCGGGTTGTGACAAGACTACAAAGGTCACCTGATCCAATGAAAGGAAACTCCTCTAGGAACACAAAGCCATGTTTAATTTTTTAAAAACAGTAAAAAGATTATTTAAAAAAAAAAAAAAATCTTTCTCCTAGTCTTTTGCGAGAGAAAGAAATTATGAAGACAGCAGAAATTATTAGTGACGTTTCTACCTAGGTCATTCACCTCCGGGCCTGAACATCTTCCTTCCCCGTTCATTTCTGTCATCAGGAGAGCAGGGGAGATCCTGGAGCCTTTCAGGTCGGCGTTGCGAGGACGGGTCACCCTGCTCTCGGTGACGCGACCACTGGTATCTACAGTGCCATCCACGAGATGTCGAGGGGACGCGGAGCTCAGCTGTTGAGTTGTGCCTGGCGTCTTCGATACCATTTGGTCCGGGGACTGCTGGGGTCAGAGGGCACCGTTCTCCGGCCCTCTCCCTCCGGCTACGAGGGTACACACGCCCTGCGAGACACCGCGCTCATCTGCGAAGCCCACAGCGCCGGGCTCTCACTCTCGAGGCAGAGCAATCCCGTGACCGAGGCACAGGACCGACCTTTTCCCACCCAGACTTCTAACCGCCTTTCATGAAGCTGAAGGGAAAGGAAAAAGCGACCTCAGACCCTGCCTGTGTCTTCCTAAAATTTGTTTAAAATATGAATCACACAAAGCTCTCTATGTCTGATGACCATTTTAGGATTTTAAAATTGTTTTAACATAAAAATATTTTTTTTTTCCAAAAATACTCCGGGCTCTCTCTCTTATAAGTATTTTTTTCTCCTGTAAAAAGTCCCCCTGCCCTGCCTGCTTACATAAAGCACTTATTACGCGCCGAAAGTGCCCTTGAGACCTAAGATCCGAAGCAACTATGAGAAAGGGACAGAGAGAGAGTGAGCGAGGGGCAATGGGGGAGAGGGAAGGGGGAGGAGGGGACGGGAAAGCTGTCCGCCCCCGATTCCGTCACGGTGTCCACGAGGCTGCATCTACTGAGGGTGTACCGCACACCAAGACCACACGGAACGAAGGAGAAAGGTGCAGGAGGGCCAGACAACGGGAAAGAAGCAACAAACCAAAAACAGTTTCCATCTCAGACTGAAGGCCCCCAGACAACAGGATTCCAGCCAATAGAAAAACCACCGGACAAAGAAGATTCTAGAAAATAGAAAGTGTTGGGATTACAAAGTTGCGCATTTCATCGGTACAAACTGGTCTTTGAACATCCTTTGTGAGAACAACTGTAGTGTCCAAATTGTTAGGGGAAAAAACAAACCCGCCACGTGGAGGAGAGCCCCCCCCCCCTTTTGGTTTATCACAGCATTTTTCTTGTTTTTCCTTTTTTTGGCACAGCTTTTTTTCCTTTTTTTTTTCCTCCTGCTTTTCTCTCAGCCATCAGAGCCTGTTCTGGATGGAAACCAAACCGTGCACCGTTTAGCTGGTGGCTTCGTGCTTCCCAGGCTGAATGTTCTGGGTGGAAACCATCCTTTCCCCCTTTGATAGGACTGTGTATGCTTCTGTTTTAAACTTCCTGATGAAGGTTACAAAAAAATAGAGACTCCCGCGGCCGGGGATGAGCTGATTTCCAAGTACACTCTAATGCAAGTCAAGTTCATACAGTTTCGGAGCGGATAGAACCGTGTCTGACGAGCGCTGCACCCCCACAACATTCACCGCTGGTCCGTTACAATTCTGCTCTAGGATATTTTGTGTTTACTTCCGAAGATCTAAAACACACACCTGGGAGGAAAGAGGAAGTGACTGTTACCTTCACAGACAACACCAAGAAGCCTTGTGAGCCCTTGGACCAAATCTGGCCCATCACCCGTGTTTTGTGAATAAAGTTTTATCGGCACACAGTCACGAAGATGCAGAGAAGCTCGAATGAGAGAAGAGTGTCTGAGCATCTGACCAACCAACCCTAAGCAAACAGCACTGCACGGAAAAGCCAGGTCAAGGGCAACGCTAGGAACAAATGGCAGTGGACGCTATGTGACGGGGTCGAGGACAACTCCAGTCTGAGCACACGGATGCTGGGAACGCTGGGGGCCCAGGCTGACCCTTGGGAAGCCCGCCCAGTGTTGCCCCCCCTGCTTTGGAGCTCAAGTGCAGGAACGAATCAAAAGGCCAGACATGTCCTGGGACCAGAACAGGACCCCTGGGAGCCGGGAGACCTGTGGAAGGAAAGCTCATGCCTTTACCACCACAGGGCCCAGGCAGGGGCACAGACATGGAGCCAGGGCAGGAGTGAGTTTCCCAGCTTCAACACCACAGACACTGGAGCCAGACACTTCCCTGCTGGGGGGGCCGTGCTGGGACCGGGAGGAGGCTAGCTGCGTCCCTCCTTCACCCACCACACGCCAGTAGCGGGTCCCCCCCACCCCCAAAGTAGGGACAACCAAAAAATGCCAAAGTCTGCAGACTTTGCCCAATGTCCTCATAGGGACAGAATCCCCATGGTTGAGAACCACCAATTTCCCTGAGAGAGCGTGAACCAGAATGACAGCCTGGAAGGGAGGAAGAGGCGGCCATTCTCAAATGGTGCCAACCCAATGGGACCCAGCCCAGAAGTTTCCTTCCCCCAAAACACACTCATTTGACACCTGCTGTGTGCCAGGCCCTCAGAGACCAGGACCCATCACCCCGCCCTCCGCCCGGAAGCGCAGCCAGGTATCAACTGCCTGGCTTTCCCTCTTTGCGCCCTCGCCCGTCCACTCCCCCGCGAGCCACAGGTGCTGCTTACAGAGCCGTCGGATGCACTGGCGCCCACTTTGTCCCCTCGGGCATTCCAGCACACCTCGAAGATGCCGCCAGTGCCTCGGTAGCTGTGCACGAGACTCCCACTCTGCAAAGCAAAGCAGTCAGCACTCAGGATGCGACGCACGGGTGCGCCGGCAGGAGCCACTCTCGGGACGTGACCCCAAAATGTTCTCACAGTAGCTCATCACGGAGAGCTGATTTCTAAAGTTTGCAAAACAGAAATTCGAACTGGTGGCTATAGGTGCGTGCCTCTCAGACGTCCTACCACGGGAGCCCAAGGTGCCCTATGGTGGCCCGTGGCCTGGACTCGGCAGGGGAGGTCGCGTGTCCCTTGGGCCCCGCCCTCCCCCCCCCCCCCCCCCCGGGACCAGTGGTGCCCTGCACACTGGGACAGCTGTTCCCAAGGAACAAGTCAGCAATGTTTTTTTTTTTTTAGTATTTAGAGAGGGTACCCATTTCACAGAGAATTAAAGTGAGTTTTAAAATGTCTCAAAGAGGGCACCTGAGTGGCTCAGATGGTTAAGCATCTGCCTTCGGCTCAGGTCATGGTCCCAGGGTCCTGGGATCGAGCCCCGCATCGGGCTCCCTGCTCCGCGGGGAGTCTGCTTCTCCCTCTCCCCACAACTCATGCTCCTTCGCTCGCTCTCTTCCTCTCTCAAATATCTAAACTAT
>NC_058419.1:120109428-120143870 GCF_002201575.2 Neomonachus schauinslandi
GCCCCGCATCGGGCCCCCTGCTCGGCGGGAAGCCTGCTTCTCCCTCTTCCACTCCCCCTGCTTGTGTTCCCTCTCTCGCTGTGTCTCTCTCTGTCAAATAAATAAATTAAAAAATCTAAAAAAATAATAAAGTCTCAAAGAGTGTTGTGATTTATACAAATGGGGTGATAATGAGGGTGATCATGATTCGACAAGTTTCTGACAGTAGACGGCACCTAATGAACGATGTTATTTTACAAATCCATCCAGCATGATTTCCAGCAAGTATTTCATGAAGGAACTCTGGCATGGTGTGCCTGGGGTGAGTTTTCCAGGAGGCCTATCTAGGGCTGTGAGGCTCAGCTTGGCATCAAGCTGGCTCCAGGCAGGGCCCACCATCGCCTCTCCTTCCGCAAGAGGATGTGTTTTATGTAAGGCAGTCCCTGGGAAGCCTGGGGTCTCAGTGGACCCCTGCACCCCAATGCCAGTTACCTTGGCCCACGCCCCACCACCTCCTGCCCCAAGGGGAACATGGACTTGAGAACGCAAATGCATCCGAATGTCAACCAAGCCCAAGGGAATCTAGAAGATAGGTCATATGGAAAGGGGAGCAGGGAAGCCATCTGATCCATCCTGAGATCCAACAAAATGGATCACTGGCTATTTTCAAGGACTCCTACCACACCACCATCTCCCTTCCATTAGGAGAACCAAGAGCTGACTGCCCAAGATAACACTGTACTCTATTAGTTCCTGTCCATTCTAGCTTTATATTCGTATTTCTGCGATCCTCAGGTATGGCCAGAGAAACCTACAGTGGCTACATTTAATCAAATATCGTCTCCTTTTTGTTCTGAGAACAGGACAACCCACTCTTGGCCTATCCTTTGCTACAAACATAAAATATTTTCACTCAAGAATCGTTAAATGGCATGAGCACCGCAAACCATCTCTCCTTTGTACTCCTTGATGGGCTCCGTGGGGCCACAGGTGTTGGTGGTCTCAGAGGTGGTCAGGGCTGGCCCCAGGCCAGCTGGCCGCTGCCCCTGGAAACCTCGGATGGGGGGCCACCTCTCCGCCCCCAACCTCAGATTCCAGACGGCCGCGTCTCTGAGCACGCCTGTGCTCGAGAAGCGGATGAGGCAGGGAGGTGGTTTGATGCCAGGAAGCTGAACAAGCAGAAGACGGGGCAAGCGTTGGGGAGGGGACCCACAGCCCGGACAGGGCACAGGGCAGCAGCACTGAGCCTGGGGTCTGCCAAGGGAGGGAGGGCTGGCTTCAAGCCATCATCTGGGGCAACTCGTTCCTAAGCACAGCTTCCCCACTGGCTGCTCCTAGCCTGGGTCCCCGAAAACACTGTTTATAGGGCCTTCCTTTTGGAAAGGACTGGGTCACAGGAAGCGTGGGGATTACCTGAGTATTCCAGATATGCACACACTTGTCAAAGGAGCCACTGGCCAGGTACTTCCCGTCGGGGCTGAAAGCTACACTGTAGACCGGTTCCTGGTGTTTGGTTAGCGTGTGGATGCAAACGCCGCGCTCCACATCCCACAGTCGAACCGTAGAATCAAACGAAGCACTAAGAAGACGGGACACAAAACATTACCACAAAAACACCTGGCTTTCTTTCCATTTCCCTAAGATGTTTTAATGGGTATCATGAGCTCTTCTTTCCAAAATGTGAGTTGGACATAGTGAAAACAAAGCCATAGTTTTCAAACAGATCTTTTCTTCCCTCCTTCCTTTCTTTTGGGGCTGTTATTAGGGACACAAGCTGATATCCACATTAACTTCTGCCTGCATTTCCTACAGATACGGATGATATTGCATAGAATATGTACCACATTTTCTAAAATGCTCCCGTAATTTAAAAGATAACATCTATTGTCAGCAACTGAAATGATACCAATAGTTTGCGAAAATAGCAAATTGAGTGCATAAAACTGAAACCAACAGGAATTAAAATACAATCCCATCCGAATATGCGATCACACTGCCGAGCGCTGCAAGTCTGCTTATTTTCCCACGTGAGAGAACAGCATGGATCACAGAGCTGCTGCCTGGCACTCAGTCCCTCCACGGGTACGTTCCCTTCCTACCACTGACTGAAGGGTCATTTATGCTCGTCATGGGGACCGTGGAACACAAGTACCTTCTAGGCCATCAAAACCGACTGGAGTGTGTTCTTTAGCTCAGTAATTTAAGTGGGTTTTAGGACAGTTACTCGAAATAAGGGAATTACGGCCATCATGTTCTTCTGGCTCTAGCCTCTCAGTGGATGCAGGACTCCCTTCCAGTGCTTTCTAAGAGATGGCGCTGGGTCGAGCACTTGCAGCAAACAAGAGTCCTCACTGCTCGGCGAGGCTGCCCACCGCTCCACTACGTGGTGAACACGGAGGTTCTTCCCGAATTACAGAAGGCCGCCACCTTCGCCTGCGCCCACAATCCCACTCTCCACCACCGCGGGCACAAGCCCATGGCTGCTCCGGGTCACAAACCATCCCTGCCAAGCGAAGCAAACACACCCACACTGCTTCTGGCTGTGGGCTCCGCACCCCCAGTTACCCTGGCATTCAGTCTCAGAATCTCTTCAGTTCGCCCCGCAAATGTTCTTTTGAAAACACAGTACCTAGAGTAGACGTTACATCCTGAATGGGGTCCAGTGAGCACTGGGACAGACCAATTCCGGCCTGACTGGCCATCCCACTCCTCCCAGTGCTGGGGCCCCAGGGGGGTTCACTCTATCAGTGGTTGGGTCAGGTCTGGCTAGAGCCGGGGAGCCCTTTGTCATCGCTCACGATGCTCCCCACCTGCCGCTGCAAGTTGAACCAAGGAACCAAGCCCAATGTCCCCACTGAACTCCGTTTCCTTTCTCTGTCTTAACAAAAAACCTCCACCAAAGCCAAGTGCTCACAGCCTGGACATACGACCGGTACCTCCTACCAACGTCATGGTTCAAACCATCCTTACACCTCCAGTTAGGTGTCGCTTCAGAGTCTTGTGGGTGCTTTCAAAGCGAGCTCACCATGTCATTTAGTTTGGAAGGACCTGCACACAAACGTTTGCACCACACCTCAGTGAAATGTCCCGTTCTCCTGGGACACGAGTAAGTCTTGCTGGCCCTGTGACTAGCCTGGCCGCGGGGAGGGAGCACGGCTGCTTTTAGGAACCACGCCCGCACTGTGGGCCATCTGCGCTTTACCTTGCTAGCATGATGTTGGAATTTGGGTTGCTGGTGGCTGGCCCGGTGGGACTCCACTTTATGGTGTAGATCTCTTTGCTGTGAGCCTGAAGGTCATGGACGCACGTGTCCTGCTTCATACTCCAGATCTAGAGAACAGAAGAGCAGCAATGTGAGCAGATGCCACTTCTCCAGCCAGCAGTGGTTCCAGAGCACTCATCCCGTGAGCTCTTGGGAAGCTCGCCGCCCAGTGGGGAGTGCGGCCGGCCCATCCACAGGTCACCCGCCAGGGAGGCGGAGCAAGATGCCAGGGTGCACCTGTGCGAAAGGCCACGGGCAAGGAAGGAGTCTCTGCAGGACCCTCAACGGATCAACGGGAGGTAGCTGCAGGACAGTGACATCGAGTCAGGAATGGGGAGAGAGGGCTAATCAGTGGAGAAGCAGTGACTGGGCCCACGGGGTTGTGCACCGCACGGCTTGTTGTCCCATCACTACCTTTAACGTCATGTCATCAGAGCAGGATGCTAGCAGCATTCCAGAAGGATCCCATTTGATGGCATTGACCTCATTCTGAAAGAGAGCAAAGGGTTTTCAGGAGAAAGGCTTGTAAGCAGATCCCACAACCTTCCAGCAGGGGGCAGCAGTGCCTCGTCGAGGCTGGACCTCAAAAGGACTCCACGGAGAAACCAGGGACTTTCCGCGTTTGCCTTTATTTTCCTCTGACTCTGCCTTCCACGTTCATCGACAAGCACGCCATACACCATACGTAACCCGCTCATCGACGTTTCTCTAAGGAAAAAGTCACTACTAGGCAGTCAAATGAATTTACATAAAATTCAGGGCAGGGCAGAAAACCAGTAAGAAAGACCATGGTAATTTAAAAGCTGACTTTGAAAATCCTTTTTCTGCATACTTTCTATACCACGGCTACTTCCTGTCTAAATCCATACAAGACCCCTCTCTTTTCGTGCTGGGGGGGGGGGGGGGGGGGGGGGGGGTGGAAGGCAACGATTTAAGGCCTCGGATACACAGGAAGGTTTAATCTGGGTTGAAGACAGGATCAAAACGCCCAAGTGGTAACTGTTAGGAACACACCCATAAACAAGATCCCCAAGGTGGGGCAGGGGGCTGGAAATCCAGAGCAAACAGCAAGCCAGATGCTGCAATCCAGCGCAGGTAGAAAGTTCTAGCAGGCAGCTGCAAGTGTGCTGTGGGGGGCGGGGGGAGGGGGGCAGAAAGGAATGAGGCTGCAAAAAGCCTTCCAGTTCCAGGGACCAGATGACCCCGAGGCTGAATCATGCAGGACGGAGGCCAATGCCCCCCGAGGGACAGTGTTTATAAAGCAGCCCCCTTTATAAGCCCGCTTTATAAGCAGGCCAGTGGGTGAGCTAAGGAAGGCCGGAGGGCTTGGACTACAGACGGGTGTATGCCCGTGTGCACGAGAAAGCAGATGCCGGACCCCAGGGGAACCTGGGGCCCAGGGACAGGCTCAGCCAGCGCAGGCGGCCACGGTGGCTCTGGCTGCAAGCGTTGAAAGGAGACCCTACGGGCAGATCTCTCAGGGCCCAGGAGTGCGGAGCTGGGCCCCCCCCGACTGTCCTCAGCTAACCTGAGGGTGCAGCCAGCTCCTTCCCCACAGTGCAGTTTGCTCTCCCCGATTCTGCAACCCAAGTCACAATTCCCAGGAGGCATCCAGGGATGGCTCACAGGGTCTCGGGAAGAAAAGAGGCTCAGCTACATTTAGCTTGTGTCTCGTGCAGGATGACGAGCAGCGAGAAGACCCATTTAAAAATGTGCGATGGTGATCAAGTCGCAAGTGGGACAGATGGAAGTCTGGGGAAGAGTGTAGGGTTAGGGGAGAGAGGAAGAAACGGGAAAAATAAAGAGGGGGATTGGTTTAGAGACACAAGGAGATGGTAACAGGAGAGCTGATGCCTGGGCTTTCAGAAGCAGGGGCCTGGAGGGCCACAGGAAAAGGGGAGTCCCGTGGCAGTGAGCTGGTGCTGAGACAACAGTGTCCGTCAGTCGGGCAGGTGTCCCAGGAGGGCTGCGGGGGGACGGGGTTTGGAGCCTCCAAGGATCTGGTCTGGAAAAGCGACCAAGAGCCTCATGAGCCCCACACTAAGGGATCTGATGAGAAGTCAACTGGCCTCTGAGCTTCTTGGATTAGATGTTGATTATTTCCCCCCCAATTTAGGAAAATGTGGCCATTGATGCTTCATACGATTTCTGTGTTCTTTTTTTTCTCTCTCCATTACACATACTGGCTGGAGGGTTTCGTACAGCCCATCGGTCACTAAGCCTCTCTGAGAAAGACGGTTCAAGCTTTTATCCATTCTTTAATCGGCTCATTTCTGGGATCTCGCTTCAGGTTCCCTAGCCTTCCTGCAGTCTCCCACCTGCTGCTGAACCCCCGGCCCCCCCTTGAAGACTGTCGTATCAGACAGTATAGCCCTCCGATCTCAGATTTCCGAAACTGGACTCTTTTTTTAAGAATATAGTTTTCCTTTCTCTGCCAACGTTCCCCATCTATTTGCTCATTATAAGCATCCTTTCCTATATGTGCCTGTAGATTTTCCTAATCGAACTCTGACTCCTGAGGGCCAGGGTCAGTCTTGGTGCCACTGCCTGCCCTCAGGTGGGTTAATCCAGCCACCAGCGACGCCGCAAGCACCTTCTGGGGAACCAGGGCCCATCATCGGAAGTCACACTTACTGTGTGTCCCTGGAAGGTTTTGACCGGGCGGTCACAGCCGAGTCTGCAGACGTGAATACACATGTCGGTGCTGCAGGAGGCGAAGGTAGTGTTGTTCTGCCAATCCACGTCGAGGGCGGGCGCTGCAGGGAAGGGGGGCGGAGACACCGCGGCATTTACTACCGGTGCGCACGCTCAGCCGACTTAAAAACAATTAGAAGCAGAGTCCAGAAGCCTTATCTAGTAACACAGTAAAAGAACGTGCCCAGTGTGAACACAGCCTCTTCCCCTCAGAGTCCATAAAGACCTGTCCGTGCACATCTGGGATGCTGAGCAGACGTTCTGGAGAGACCCCCGTGACGGCTGCCATGCCCTGTGGCATCTCCGGACCCCCCGACGCGGGGACAGGGGTTCGTGAGAACGTGCACTGCCCCCTCTTACACCTTGCTGCTTCCAGAAATATCCCTGTGGTGGGCTGATTTGATGTGTTTTAGATGGGAAAAAGAGACGAGATGAAAAAGATTTCATATCTGATGGTCAAATATCTTGATTTTAAAAAGTCTCCTGCAACACATTAATGCAGCCCATCAGCTGGAGGGGACTTACCCTTTGGGGACACGACTGGGCTTAGGGCTCAGGACGTATGATGAGCACCCTTTCTGACTCGTGGGCCTTTCCCAGGCCCTCTGCTGAGGGTTTGGGGGAGGGTGATGGACTTCTCTGCCTCCCAGCGCCCCCCCCCTTCCCCAGACCGCCCATCAGACCATGCAGCATCCTTGCTCTGACACAGAAGGAAGAGAGTTAGGTTCCTGCAAGCCTCTCGTCACAGGTTTCATCGACTGATCAGTACCCTAACCGTGTCTCGTGTGTTTCTTTTAAAGGCAAGTCAGCACTGAATCGGGAGAAGAATCCAGATTTCCTCAGGATGTGCTAGCGATCAGATGGCCCCTCCGATCTTCCACAGGTAGGTAACTGCTGGGTGGGTCCCATTCGCTTCCTCGTCCCGCTCCCTCCCCGGGTGCACTTGGCAGGTGGGAGCATTTGGTGGAGAGCGAGCCCAGGCTTGTTCAGAAGCCGAGAGCATCTCTTTCTGTTCCGTCCCCAGTACTGTGTTTCACAGTAGCCCCACGGTTCCCGGCCCACGTCCCGCCTGGGCACAGCGGAAGGCAGGCACGGATCGCGCTTGGCCAGGGGATGAGCCCGTGCGCTGGAGCGTACGACCGCAGCTGCTGTCGCTGACGACACCGCGCCGGCAAAGTCCTCAATTCCTGGCCGCCCTCTGCATTCAGGGCATGCGGGCCGTACACTTGCAAACGGGACCATCTGGGGGGCAGCTCCGGGGACAGTGTCTAGCACCTGGTCGTAAAAATTAACATCCACTGACCCTCGCCATCCAGAGAGGGGGACCCTCTGTACTTGGGTGGCTGACCCCCTGTGAGTGGGCCCCTGCCACCAGGAGCCCCGGAGCCCCCAGGATGATCTCACCATTCGGTGTGGGTAAGCGACGGGAGGCAGGGCGTAGCGATTCGGGGTCCACATGCGCTCCCTGCCCACATGTGGGCCAGTGAGGTTCAGCAGTCAGCAGCACTCCAGGCACAGCCTGGCTTCCTTGGTGTTTTTGTTTTGTTTTTAAGTTTAATTTTGCAATGTTACTGTTGATCCAGGCTCCCCCAGTAGTTGCATTCTGCGGCTCTACGGGACGGAGGCAAGAGCAGAAGGCTGATGCTGGTACAGTGTGTGTGTCGGGGGGGAGCTGGGCCACTTCTGAGCGGGCACGTGCACAGGCAGATCCAGAACTGTGCCACGGTCACCGAGCATCCCCTCGTGCCACCTTATACTCACACCAAGGCCTCCCTGCACCATCCCTACGGTCTGGCTCCACTCACGCGTTCTCCAGTTCCAACAGTTCTTCATCTCAAGGTTATACGTAACGGGGTCATGCAGCAGGCGACCTTTGGAGACTGGTCCGACGGAGACCCCTTGAGATCTATCAGGCTGTTCTGTGTTACCAACAGTCTGCTGACGACATGCTCCTTATTGCGGAGTGGTAGTCCACGGTCAGCCTCCGAGGAAACGCTTCCTGCTGATGGTGACAGACCGTGGCCCTAACGGGTGTTCGTGGGGAAAACCTAACGAGCCAAAGCAATTTCTCAGACCAACGCATCAACTCGAGGAGGTTCTGAATGCTGACAAGCGGTCCTCCTTATAAGCTCTATCTGTGTTTTGCTCCGAAAAAGAGCACACTTCCCTTTCTTTCAAGTTACCATCTTGAACAGTTTCTAGCACTCTCCTTCACGCTAAAGAAAAAAAAAAAGAGCAAATGACACCTGGATCTTACTGAACCAGCGATGGGGACCTATACACCATTATGGTGAGAATATGTAAGAAACACATGGGTGGTGTTCTTGGCCAGTGGGACAGAGAGCCCTTCCATGAAGTCTTAGAAATGCTTTGGGAAATACTACATTCTGCTGAAAAACTTTATAAATGAATTTTTTTTTTTTTTAGATTTATTATTTTTGGGGGGACGGCAGAGGCCGAGGGAGAGAGGGAATGCCCTGGCAGACTCCGCATTGAATGCAGAGCCCGACACAGGACTCGATCTCACGACCCTGAGATCAGGACCTGAGCCACAATCTAGAGTTGGACGCTTCACCAACAGCACCACCCAGGCACCCCATAAATAAAAGTGTCATGGGAATCTTACTGATGTTTATCGTGGGCATATTTTTTCTCTGAAAAGTAGAATCCAGAGCTCTGTTTCAGATATTCCCTCCAACCACATGGGTGAGCACACCTGCTCTTCTTGAGCTCCGAATCCATTACGGTATCGTCCCCGACAACAAAGGTCGGGACACTTTGGTTATTTATGCCAACAATGCGAGACCACCAGGAAGGATCCAGTCACTTGCTACTTGCCCTGCGATGCTGTCTGGAGCAGAGTCGTAATCTGGCAACACGCTCAGATCCACGTAGACTGGCTTGCCAGACGCTGGGCTTGTAAGGAGCAGGACTTCTTAAAAAGAAGGGATTTCCTTTTGGGGTGGTGGAAACGTTCTGGAACTAGACCGTGGTAATGGCTGTCCACCACGTGAACATGTAGTTTTCACTAACGGTACATACACCCTCCCCTGCCCCACACCACAGAGGTCGGAAGTCCAAGCCACCTGCGTTTGGAGCCCTGCCTACTTCCCGGTGAGAACATACATTCTGGAATACGTTCACCCACTTCCACATCATCAGTGGTGTTAGATTAAAGCAACACTAAGAGCGAAATTCACTGGCACCCCAAGGGGTGTATCCGGTGTGGACCCCAAGCTACAAGGACACACGGGAGAGACGTGCTATGTTTGCAAAGTACCAGGGTACCAGCTACAACACCAGGGTCTCCCCGATCAGGAGAAAGCACAGCTGAAGGACCGTGTGGAGCTGGTGTCCGGGCATCGGAACCCAGTCCTGCCTCACGGAATCTTTGGCTGCGTCGGCTCACTGGACGACCCATGTCCCCTGCTTGGAGCCCCTCCCTGGGCACGGAGATCGGCTGTGCTGCCAAGGGGAGTCCATGGGGCCAGCGCGTGGATGCAGACCATCACCATGCACCCCAAACTCCCCGTCAGGGTGCCCTCAGAGAATAGTAAACACTCCCTCCACACGTTTAGATTCCCTCAAAATGGAAGAGACATTTCCTGTTGAGGGAGGGAGCATCCACTCCCTTCTGTCAGGTCTGAGCCAATCTTTATCCCAGGCCGTTCCTTCTGGGAGGTGGTCGTCTGTCCTTAAGAGGCCGCATCTAACAACAAGACTGAGCTACACAGAGCGTGAAGTGGCAGGTGGGAATCTGGGTAATTGGAACTCTCTAGAACCCTGGCTGCCCCATGTAACCTGCTAGGACCCCAACACACAAAGGGACAGGGTGAGGTCCACAGCGGTGGCTGCACATGTCTGCGGGGCAGACGGACCCCCACGGGCCTGACGCTGCTCTCCGTAGGCGTGCCCACGGGCAAGGCTGGTCCTTGGCCCGAGACTGGGAATTTGGACATCCAGAGGTTTCCCACCACTGCCTAACGGACAATAATGGTGTCCTGTGCCTAAACTGTGCAAACAGTGGGGTGTGTGCCGAACCCCTGCTTTCCTTCTGGGAGTCCGGAATTGGGGCACATGCCAAGCAGGGGTGCCTACGGGACCAGCCCCCAATTACAAACCTCAGGCCCTGAGTCCTAATGAGTTTTCCTGGTAGCTGACCCTTCCCATGTGTTGTCATAACTCGTTTCTGGGGGCATCAGATGTGGACTGATTCCGCTCGGAGAGGACCCTCGGAAGCCCTGGACGTCCCCCCACGTGCCCCTGCCTGCGGGTTCTGCTCTGTGTCCTTCCACAGTGATGCCTCTCAGCCCCGAGGACAGCAGGAAGAAGGCGCCCACACTGCTTCTGTGCTTGGTTCACTGCTGTGTTTAACTTCTGAGCAGGCAGCTGTTGAGGGCACGTGTATCTTGCAAAGCTTAAGAACAAGGCTTCCCGTGAAATGCATTTCCTTCCTACCAGCTACATTCCACGGACTCCTTCCTGCAAGTTTTCACGATTACTTTAAGGGACATTTCCTAGGGCTGTGAATTCCTATTTGGAATTATTAAAACAACAACAACAACAACAACACAAAAACTCACCGGAATGAAACGGAAACTGTTGTTTGGCTTCTCCTGTGTGAGCATCCCAAATTATTGTTGTCTATGCTCCGCAAACAAAAAGAAAAAGTTAGTAACTATTCTTCATGGAAAGATTTCTCTGAAAAATTTAACATACAAGAAAAGACCGTGAACCCCCCCTTCCTTCTAAACTAGCACTGTCCAAAAGAGATACAATGTGAGCCACAAAAGTCATTTTTAATTTTCTCATAACTACATTAAAAAAAAAAAGAAAAAAAGGCGTCTGCGTGGCTCAGTTGGTTGAGTGTTCACTCTTACTTTTGGCTCATTTCGTGATCTCGGGGTCCTGGGATCGAGCCCCAAGCTCTGTGCTCAGTAGGGAGTCTGCTTGAGGATTCTCTCTCCCCCCTCCCTCTGCCCCTCCCCTTGCACACAGGCTCGTTCCCTGTCTCAAATAAATCTTAAAAAAAAAAAAAGGAAAAAGAAATCGGTAAAATTAATTTCAACAATATATTTTAGCTCACTCCAATGTGGCCAAAATACTGTTTCAACATAGAATCGATACGTAAACATTAATGAGATATCTGGCATCCTGTGTTTCATCTAGATTTTTGGGACCCAGTGTGGGTTCTATGCTCAGCGGTCTGATGGCTACATTTTGTGAACTAACAGCCACACGCGCTGGTGGCTACTCCATGGAACACTACCGGGAAAAGTGCCCCGATGGGTGGGGATCCCCCTTCCTCCCCAACACGCACACCTGCTGAAAAACCTGCCACGATGCACCTCGACACAGCTTTCTAGCACTTCGCCAAGTGCAGAGCTCGAGAAGCTGGCATTTCTGACCCCGGCCCTGACCATCACCCCCCGCGGCGCGGACACCAGATCCAGGAAAAAGCAGTGTGTCACTCTGGGCCCGGGCATGAGTCACCGCTCTACAAATACGGAGAAAAATGATCTCCACCTTGCAAAGCAAAGTAAATCCTGAATCCTTAGGAACTCAAGGGAAGACAGGGAAGCAACGAGATGCAGCTCACTCACTGACACCATGGGGATTGTGTTTTTTGTTTTTTAAAGATTTTATTTGAGAGAGAGGGAGAAGCAGGTTCCCCGCTGAGCAGGGAGCCTGACATGGGGCTCGATCCCAGGACCCTGGGACCATGACCTGAGCTGAAGGCAGACGCTTAACTGACTGAGCCACCCAGGCGCCGCATGGGAATTAAGTCTTAATCAACTGGAATTTCTACCTTAACTGGAACTTTTCCACCTCCCTGTGCATAGCACTTAAGATTCTGCTTTAAGAACTGCTTATATTTTGTATCAACTGCAGAAAATTGCAGATGAAATCCTCAGAGCACCAAATATCTTTGAAACTCAGTTCTCTAAGTTTGGGCTCAGCTCTAGACCAATGAACTTTTTTTTGTTGTTTTTTTGTTTTTTTAAGATTTTTAAGTCATCTCGGGCGCCTGGGTGGCTCAGATGGTTAAGCGTCTGCCTTCGGCTCAGGTCATGATCCCAGGGATCGAGTCCCGCATCGAGCTCCCTGCTCCTTGGGAGCCTGCTTCTCCCTCTGCCTCTCTCTCTGTCTCTCATGAATAAATAAATAAAATCTTTAAAAATAAAAAAAAAAAAAGATTTTAAGTCACCTCTACACTCAACGTGGGGCTCGAGCTCACAACCCTGAGGATCAAGAGTCGCATGCTCCACCGACTGAGCCAGCCGGGTGCCCCTAGACCAATTAACTTTGTCATTTGGTGGATCCTAACTCTTTTCTTAACGTAGCCACTCCCAAATGTGGCAACGCAAAGACTACGTGAACTCTTTCAGTACTTCTCTCTGACACAACGCCACACACCACAGCAGTAATCCTATCAGCTAGTGGGTGTTTCCGCTAAGTATACAAGGGACGAAACAACTCGTTAACTACACAAAGGCTTTTTAAGACTGTGATATATCCTGCTGTCACTACTTCCAAGTTAAGCATGCAGTGAAGGTCAACACCAGCATCCCCGTCCATGACCCTTCCTCCCTGGGTATCACTTTCGAGAACATTCTCATTATTCCTGCCATGGTTGATGAACAACAGCAGAGCATGTAGGAGCCAAAGACGAAGTGAATTCCAAATGTGCATTTTCCGTGGCCGTTTGGCTCATCACCCGGTAGAGTCACGACTGAGAGGAAGGTGGAAAATCAAAAATGGAATATAAAAATGAGCCCCCGCGCAGGAGGCAGGTGAGGCTGCAAAGAACTTTTTGGAAGTGTGTGGAGGTCAAAGGGCAGAAGTTACTGGCAATCCGGGACCTGCACCCTGGACCCGGGTGTCCCTAGGCAAGTGAGTGCAGGTGCCTGTGAAATGGGGCTGTTGGCAGCAGCTTGCGCCTCCTCTCTCGGGAGCCCTGAAGAGGCCAACATGTACGGTAAAGTGCTTGGTTAAGGGTCAGCGATCATTTGCACAAATATTTTAATAATGCCGTCAGCAGTACGGATGAGCAGCCACGGACCCGACAACGTTGTGTGTGTGTGTGTGTGTGTGTGTGTGTGTGTGCGTGCGTGTGCGTGTTTCAACATTAGATGTTAGGCTGCCGGGTTTGAAAGAAAAGGTTTACTGGCTTGGGAGAGCGAGCGCGGCGGCCCTCTTCACTGACCTCGAGGGCTACCCTCTGGTGCGGGGTCGGCACACACTGTCACCGGCCGGAGAGTAAATACCTTAGCCCACGCCCGTGACAGTGTTGACAGGTGCTGGTTATTACTGTTCATTCACTGTAGAACTCGAATGGATACCCAGCAGTCATGTAACCAGGTTTTCAAATGATCCTGACATCAGTATGAAAACGTAAAGCCCTTCGGAAACCGCACGACAGTCTAGTCCTCAGACCCAGTCGACAGTTGTAGAAACACAAACCACTTCTGCTTCCCTTCGGCTTCATTTCTCGAGAATACTTCTTTTCCAAAGCAAGGAGTTCCAATTCCTGCTGAGTCTCAGGAATGACGTAAGCATTCCTTCCACGTTCTTTGGGGGTCCTGATGCCTGGCTCTTGGCAACCGAGGAAGCAGACCCAGAGAGAGTGGGCCACGCTCAGAGCCACATGATGCCTGCACCTGCTGACTCCTTGCCCACCCACGGCTTCTAGAGGCCCTTGGCTGCTCGCGGCCACTCGGACCTGGCCCCGTCACATCCACCTGGCAGCCCTGTCCAGGCACAGCGCGTGTGCCAAGCGTGCCCCGTGGCCCGCCAGGGATGTGCCGCCTCGTGGGCGGGCCCACTTTCCTCCGGCTCTCAGAGAAGCCTGCAGCCCACGACGGGAAGTCACAATTCACCGCATTAGGGAAAAAGAAGCCTGGCGAGAGGAAACGGTTTGTGTTTCCAAAACTGCTCAGTGGGGGAAAGGTTTCTGTCCCGTGCATCCCACGCCACTTTGCTTTTCAAACATTGGATACATGCAACTGGGGGATTTCCTCTTTCCATCGCTGAATGACGTACCTCAAAAAAAGGGAGGGGGAGAGGCTCTGCACAAAGGTCTGTGGAACAGTATAATACGTTGAGAGAGTATGTGTTATATGTGAACAGTAAGACCAAAACCACAAAAACAAAACCTAAAGCAGCTCTTCTGCGTTGTTAAGGAAAGCCTCAGAATTAAACACAAAAACATAAAAACCCAGGATGTTACCCAGAAATTCAAAGTCAGTCAGCATCTACAGATCAAAGAGACATTTGTTTTTTGAGACCTATTTTAAGCGAATACTCACTTTGTCTACACCAGCACTCAAAATGTAATTCCCCTTTTTGTTCCATTTCAAGGCAAAGATGGGGCCTTTATGCTGCCCTAAGGTGCTGGCCAGGTTGCCTGTCAGGTAAAGAAAGAACAAACCGGCTGACTTCAAGGCCACGGTCGGCTCCCCGCCAATTGCGTCGCGAGGCGCACGCGGGCGGGCCTGGCTCACCGTCTTCGGTCCATATTCGGGCGAAGCCGTCGTAGGAACCCGTCGCCAACAGCGTCCCGTCGCTCTGCGGGCCAGAAACACACACACACCGCCAACAGCTCGGTGCGAGCCAAGACGGCGCCTCGCCGGACCCCGGGGCTCAGGCAGCCCCGGCTCCCAGTCAAGACACTAACGGAGCCCCCGGGACCACGGGAGGCCCCGCTGCTCTGAACTGGCGACCTACGGTGTTCTGCCGCGACACGGGGCAGACGGGGAAAACGCACTGCACCCCGTCACCCCGCCGACGTCCCGCACCATGCCATCCGAAACGTCACAGGGACGCTTGGAGACACTGACCGTGGCTGTTAAAAATGCGCTCGCACACAGAGAGCAGTCTGTGAGGCAGGCAAACGCCAAAGGAGTTGGGAAGGCCTGCGTACTTCCCACGGGTAAGTGCCTGTAACAGCCGCCGCCCAAGCGGCGAGCCGGACGGTCCCCTTTCCTGGCCGCCTGTCCCCTCTCCGTCTCCTCATCCGTGGAGCCACCGGGCTCATCTTACTCAGGGACCGAATGGGAGGCCCCCGAACACCCAGCTGGCTGTCTGCCCGACACAGCCTTGCTAGACGCTCTCGGCAACAGGAGAGCAGCCCCGGGGGGCGGCGGGGGGGCTCACAGACAGCCCACTGCCCTGTGTTTGCGCCCACACAGCCCCGCCGGGGCGCCGGCCAAGTTGGAGCTGCTAACGGGTCTGCGTGGTGGCAGGTGCTTACGTTCCAATCCAGTGAGGTCACGTCTTTATTACTCGGCACGTCATGTCCTCCTTCTCGTATACAGTGCCTCAACACGAGCTGCGTGGAGCCGCCATTGCTGTTCTCATTAAGGTTCCATATTCTTGCCGTCGAGTCTCCAGATCTGTAGAAGGAAAGCGCACGTGCATTCAGCTTCCCGTTCAAGTGCAAACAAAGCCCATCAGCCTTTCTCGGGCTGCCTCTGTCAGCTAGCTCTGGCCTGTGGCCTCGTGTCTTCATGATCCCGCTCACTGGCTCTGTTTCTCGCCTCACCATTTTTGTTGCTCTTAATTTTTTTTTTTCAAGTAGGCTCCACACCCAACGTGGGTTTGAACTCACAACCCTGAGAGATCAAGAGTCGCACGCTCTATTGAATGAGCCAGCCGGGCACCCCTTAGCAATTTTAAATATCTTTGCATTGCTCCCTACCCCACTGAGAACACAGGGCGGAGCGAGGGCTTCTTCACGACCTGGGAAGGAGGGCAGCACAGAGAGCCCAAGGTCTTGGTCTGCACACCAAGGAGAGGGGAGCATGTATTCCATAAGGTGCAGTTCCAGAAAGGAGAGAACATCTCGGATGCCCCAGACCCTGGGGCACCCCCGGCCTGGCATCCTTACCCGGAAGCTAGGAGATCACTGACAGGGTTCCAGGCACAAATGAACACCTCAGACTCGTGGCCCCGAAGGACTGTGGCTTTGTTGGGTGGAATCTCAACGTCCCCATCTATTTCCATTGGTTTCGAATGATTATCTGTCACAGGAAACAGGAAAAGACATGTGGCTAACCGGTATATAAGAGAAATGCATTCTCGGGGCACCTGAGTGTTAGAGACACCTTCTTTTTATTCTTTATTTCATTTTTTAAAATTTAAATTCAATCAGCCAATTAATAGTATGTCATGAGTTTCAGGTATAGAGTTCAGCACATTATCAGTTGCATATCACACCCAGTGCTCATCCCATCCCGTGCCCTCCTTAATGCCCATCACCCCGCTACCCCATCCCGCACCCACCTCCCCTCCAACAACCCTCAGTTTGTTTCCTGGAGTTAAGAGTCTCTCAAGGTTCATCTCCCTTGCTGATGATTTCCCCTTCGGTTTTCCCTCCCTTCCCCTAGGATCCTCTGCGTTGTTTCTTATGTTCCACGTACGAGTAAGACTGTAACGGTCTTACTCTCATAGAGACATCTTCTTTTTACGTGCTAGGTAACATCACCTCTGACAATTTTAACTATATCATGACTCTTGTGTAACTTAGTAAATGTATTACATATATTTCTTTATTTCAACAGTTTCCGAATTTGACAGAGAAATACAAAGTTATTTATTCTGCATAACTAGGACCACGCTAAGATCTAACAACCACCACCACCATGAGGCTGGTGGTGGGGGAATGATGAGCGCGAGGTCGAGCCCAAAGGTTGCTGTTCTCCAGACGGGATGAGACATTTTATCCGTGAGCACCTGTCTGAGGTATCACCTTTTATCTTGTGAAGCACACTCCCAGTGGGAGAGGCCATCACTCTTCCGGTGCACCCACCACCCTGCACCCCCTGCCTGCAAACATCCTCGTGTTCTTGGGACTGAAGTGCTCTGTTTTCTACTCCTTGGAGCCACCTCTGTTATCAGACTTCTTACGCCAAGCAGAGCTGCCAGGCTCTCTAACCGAGTAAGCCTGCCCTGGGTGACTCATGGGATCTGGGTTCTGAATTCCCAGGTAGGCCTGGTGATGGTGGAGACAAGCATGCTAAATGCCACCCTTAAGAGAACCATCCCGGAAGGCGGCTGTTTTTCTCCCAAGTGGCAGGATACAGAAGATTCTTGAAGGTCAGGATGAACAATCCGTTGGGACACCATAGTCTGGCCTCAGCCTGCCTTGCAGCAAGATGACCGCAAACTGTAGGTGGCCCCAGGCTTCAGGGAACAAAGTAAAAGTAAGGATGATGTGCCATGCCAGAGAGCCCTCAGGTGTGCTCCCTGGAGAGTGACAGGTAACCCATGGGCACCCACGAAATGAAGGCTATCTGTGTGTGAGCGGCTAGTCTGCTTTAAGGCGTGTACCCGTCTCTACGCAGCTATGTCCCGTTAGACTTTCTTTTCTTCTTTTTTAAGTAGGCTCCTTGCCCGGCGTGGAGCCCAATGCAGGGCCTGAACTCACAACCCTGAGATCAAAACCTGAGCTGAGATCAAGAGTCAGATGCTTAAATGACTGAGCCACCCACATGCCCCAACCGTTAAGATTTTCTACCCCCCGATGAGGTTTAAAAGAAATCAGTACAATTCAAAAGTCTGCAAAACTTCTGTCTTGGCAAACACAGATTCCTTCAAGTTCACCACTTACAAATTCGTTTCTGTGACGGAAGACTAAGAAAACAATGACCCTTAGTTCCTTCCAGTTTCATTTTTAAGAACTTGAGGGTTGTATCGCTTGAAGTGATCTGCAGCACGAGCTGCGTACGGTCTTCGTCCTTCCCCGCCCCATCCTCGGGACCTGAGTAACAGTGACGATGCAAGCTACCGGTGGGAAGTCCTTCCATCTCTACGCTAGACTCACGGCCCGTACGTCATCCCACTTATTAGAATCCGCGTTACAGCCTGTCTGGGTTCTCCATCTGAGGGCGGGTCGGATTCTCTAGCTCAAGAGAATCCGTTACCCTGTGCCCGTGGACAAGTAGCTGCCACAGGGCCTGGCTGCAAACTACAGCCTCACGTGGGGCGGCTGACCAGCGAGCCACGTGTAAGCAAGCCACGTGCACGCACACAGACACGCATGTACACATACACACCGGTGTGTGACACACACGTGTACTGTGCACGCACAGCATGCTTTGAACGTAGACCCAGAAGCAGTCTTTGAGTTTATAAGCCACGTATCAGAGCGGAGTCCGGTTCTCTGGGTAGAAATTCAGGTGCTCCGATCAGCCACGTCCTCTAGGGCAATTAGCTAAGAGACACTAAGCGCCCAGCATTTGGGGACGACCACGTAAGGCCGCACCTGCTGTCTCCTGGGGCCTGCAGCCCGCTCCGTAACCATGAGCTGGGCTAGTACAGCAGATCCCGGCCCAAGGCGCTCAACACCAAAGGCCGGACAGAGGACCAGGGGCCTCCGCAAACAAAACCCTCTGATGTCGGACAGTGATCACACGGTACATCTTACTGTCACAAAAAACGAGTTCTCTGAGCAGCACGACTTCCTAAAATCGAGGACGTGTGCGTGAAGACCACCGGGTCTAAGGAGGCCGGTGGAAACAAAGCGTGAAGCTGCTCCCAGCAAACACGCCGCCCGCCCCAGGACTCCGAGAAAGAGCCAGCGGAGCGTGAAGAGTCTGTGACTCCCACGGACTCAGGAGAGAAACCACCAGAAGCTCGCCCACCCCCAGAGCCCCGCACGTACTTATCGCGTGTGCTCCGTTCTCCTCCCCGTTCACCGTGGCCTCTCCGTTCTTTGGTGGGTGCTGCTGGGCCATGGCCGCCGGGGCCGCTGGGGCCGCCGTGGCCGCCGTGGCCGCCGTGGCCGCCGCCGCCGCCGCCGCCGCGCTGGCCTGCTGCTGCTGAGCGAGCTTCTCCCGGAAGGCCTGCTGCCGTGTCTGTACTACGTCAGGCATCACAGCGTCGATCAGGGACAGCGACTCTATGGGGCGGCCATCGAACACCGTGCCATCCTGGGGAGAGAGCCACAGGGGGCGGCCGTCAGCTCCCGGCGCCCGGCGGCCTCTGCGCTCCAGGCCCGGCGGGTGCGGAGCCCAGAGCGACGCCCAGGGGGTCCGGCCGGGCCGGGGCAGCGGCGCAGAGTGGGGGAAGAGGGGACGGGGTGATCGGGGACGTGGCTCAATGTCCTACAGCATCCAGGCTGCCCCGCCACGAAGAATCATCGGGCCCCACATGCCAAGAGTGCCGAGTTTGAGAAGCCCGGCCCGGATGTTACGGTAAGTACAGAAAGTCTATGAACCACCACCCTCTTGTGAGGGAGAGGCAGCTCTTTGGAAACCTCAAGACCAAATTAGAGATTTTGGCACCATTCATGTTTGATTCCTCGTACACGTGTCCGTGTGACTTAATAAAATATCCATCTGCTGCCACTGGGGTTCAGGGTGTAGACCAAATACAGCCGTGAAATACGGGCAACAGCAGTGCTCAGTCCCCATGAGTGTTTTTTCAACTGGTTTTGATTCTCTGGCTTCTATCTGCAATGAAAAAATTTCCATACACACTGAACACAGGACGGAGTTCTTAGAAATCGTTCCCAAGTATCAGAGTCAGACAAGTCAGTGCTTCTGGGTTGTGGCTGCTGAGTGTGCAAACATGTTTTTGCACATCCTGAACTTGAATTACCTTGGAAATTAGGAAGAAGTGAACGACAGGAGTTTCAGCTGGACACGATCGAAATGACCCATGACCCCAGCTGACTTCTGGCCATCGTACGATATTGCACTCGAAAGCAATGAAACAATAGGAAACCCTGGAAAATGTGTAAGCAAGTAGCCGGTCACCTCGTCGGCCACCTTCATGCTTTGGTTCTGGCCACGGCGTGGCCAATGTTGACCGAGCGGTCAGCACGCTTCCCTACTACCTTCTTCATAGAGTCACGCCTCAAAGGGACGACCACTTGGCAGAAAGTAGAAACTGCCGAGAACAATGAAAACACCTCCCAGTTTAAACTCTGGAAGCATGCTGTCCCGCTGTTCAGTGACCGCAAACCGAAGTCACAAATGACGCGCCCTTTTATTCATCTCCAGACGTGCTGGAATTTGGAAGTGAGGAAGAGACGCCACGAGGGATTCTCGACAGATTGAACACATGGAAACCAGGGGATGGAGACATCGAGTGGCAGGATCGCACGATCTGAGAGTTGAGGGGGAGGCGCCCTCTGGGGTCACGCGCTCCTATCCCCACATTTAACTGTTTTGTGGAAAAAAGAGACCAGACGGGGCCTCAAGGGGCCGGTGGAACACGGCCTCTGGGCACCCACTCTGAGAGGAGGAAGGAGGAGAGGGCCACACTCAGGGAAGAACGTGCACAGGACAGGCAGAAATTCAGGTGTTTTTCAAAGATGTGGGTTTTCGGAAACGGGTGGAGGAACACGGGTGGCCGAGTACAGGATGTATTATTACTTTTGTAGTTTTTAAAAGCTACAGAGAATGCAGAATAAGACAGGCTTGTAAGGAGCAGGTCCGTTCCAAGCGAGGGAGCGTGGAAGGAATCCAGCAGCCGGGCCACGGCTAGCGTGGCCATGACTGGTTTCCGAGCTGTTCCACGGTCGCCGGGCTCTGCTGGTGGGGCCAGGCCACCGGCCCACGCCCCGGGAGCGCACGTACCTCGTTGATGCTGATCTCGGCCTCCACATACTGCAGTCCCTTCTGCAGGATAGAGATGAGAGCGGCTGGCGGCACCAACGTCCCGTTGATGTTGGACTGGCTGATATGGCTCTCGATGCCGAACGTGAACGCCGAGTGGGAAAAACCTGCAGCGAGAGACGGGGGGGAGCACAGGCTTTCGTGAGGCCCGAAATGGAGGGTGGCGGGAGGCCCAGCCACGGAGAGCCGATGGCGGCTGCACGGACTGCAGGTGCTCGGGATTAGCTGGGGGGCACGGGGGGCGTGGGACAGCGAGCTCCGGTGTGGGGCAAAGCGGTGCCAACAGGCAGGGAGACAGAAGAGATGCAGCGGCCCCAGACCTGTGTGCAGGGGACGGAAACAGCTTTAGAGGTGGGGCCGTTTCGGTGTTATTAACGGCAGAACGGAGCATAATCTGCCCTGGATAAACTTTTTTTTTTAAATATTTTATTTATTTGACGGAGAGAGAAAGCACAAGAAGGAGGAGCGTCAGAGGGAGAAGCAGGCTTCCCGCCAAGCAGGGAGCCCGATGTGGGGCTCGATCCCAGGACCCTGGGATCATGACCCGAGCCGGGCAGACGCTTCACCGCCTGAGCCACCCAGGTGCCCCCTGGGGAAATGTTTCTGCTGCAGAAGCGCAACTCTGGGCCTTCTCCGTGTTGCCGTCACTCGTTCCAGAGCTCCCGGCTCCGGTCTCTGAGTGTCCCCCGGCCCAGCCGCAGTGCACACAGGGTGCCTTTCTTTAGCCGGGCTCCGAGCGCTCATGGCAGGCGGGGGCCAAGGCACCACACGGCCAAACATCCGAAGAAAAAGAGACCATTCTGGACCCACTGGGGTGGCTTGAGTCGATTTATCTAATAATCGGTAACTTTCCCTTGGCGATGGGATGCTGGCTCCTCCCCGTCCTTCCCTCAGCACTCATCAGGGTAGTTACCACGTGTACAAAACAATGCCTACTTCCAGAAAGGGAGGTGGCAGGGCAGGGGGTAAGAGGTGCTGGGGACCCCTGCGGGGTCCGAGGGCAATCGGGAACCTGCTTTGGCCGCTGCTTCCTCAAGCAGAGTAAGGGGGCACCCTACGCCGGAGCTCCCAGCTGCTGCAGGTCTTCCCTGCAAGGGGGCAGCCCAGTCTGCTGGGGGTACCGTCCCCTTGCTTGGTCTGGGACGGCCAGGGGTGCCCAGGAACTGGGAAGCCTTGTGGGGTTCAGGCCTTGAGTCAGGAGCCCCTATGCTTAGCTCCCTGCCTGGAGGTGGAGTGCGGCCAAAGGCACTCCCACCGTGGGGCTCTGAACTCTCTCACCGTGTACGCTGGACATTCATCAGGCAAAAGGGAAGGCAGCGGGAGTTCTGGCGGTGAACCCTCCAGCTGCCTTGCCAGGATGTTCTGCCCACTGTGCGGCCAGAATCTGCTCATCCCACGAGGCTGGACCGCTCTGACCAGTCTTGGGGTTACCCCCTTCAGCTCTGCCAACCCCTCATTTGTAAGGGGGGGTCCCTCGAATCCTGCTCCCCGGGGGCCTCCTCCACGAGCACCTCCCCATCACCACTGGCTCATCCTACATGCTGGTGGGCCGCACGGGGCTCCCTGGGGGGTCCCCGCTGCTGGCCTGCGAGGCCTGCACACGGCCTCCCACACTCCTGCTGCTGGCACCCCACCTTCAGAAGCCAGACCGACAGGGGCATGGCGCGGGCCCCACCTTCCAGCAGATACCACATCGCGGCTCTCTGCCTTCCCCAGAGCAAAATACAACCAGCCGTTGCAATAAACGCAGCGCTCAGCAGATGGGAATGTTCCTCCGTGAAAGGAGCTTTCTGGGTTTGCGTTTTCCTCTCCTTTTCCCCGTCGACTTTCTGCTGCTCCTCAGCCCACCCATTCATCCCCCAGTGCCTGATTATAAGGAATGTATAAAACATGTCCTTTATTTATTTCGAGTCCTGTACCAGCCACGGGGACTTACAATGGGCTGCAGATCCCTTCCCGAACCACACGTGCCTACAAGCGCCGCACAGGCCCGCATCTGAGGCTCCCCCCATCTCCGGCCTCCGAGGGCCAGAGGCCAAGGCCCTCTCCACCGGCCTCCCCTCTGCCTTCTACCTTGCCCTCCGCCTCAGACCTTCCCCTCGGGCCAAGACGGAACCACCACCCAGTGACTCTTCCCTGGACCTGCGCGTGACGGCCTCCTTACCCAGGACTCTTCCTGGCTGCTGACCCCACTCCCCACTCTCGGGGCCCCCACCTCCTCCTCCATCTGCCCCCCACCCCCCGGGCGAACAGGGCGGAACACTGACTTCCACAGCCGTTTCTTCTTTCCTGGTATCTTTCCAAAGTCCACGGCGGGGCCACACCCACCGCAGGACTCATAAAACAGGCCGCCTTACTTACCCGGCGCCTGCTCGGGACCAGCACCGCTCCACGCCCTTGCCACGACCTCGCTGAGGCCTCCTGGTCACCCTGGGCCTCCGCCACCCTGACTGCGACGTCCCCTTCTACCGGGCAGGTCTCGAGCTCCTGCCAGGGTCCCCAAGAGGCCCTGGGCGTTCAGGCTGACATCCGAAGCCGGGCAGCGGGACGCCACTCTCAGCCCACCAGGCGATTCCACTGACAACCGTCCACGGAAGCCGCGGCGGAGCCCCACGCCGACAGCCGACTCGGGCACCGGCCGACACAGGTTCCTGCGGGGGAGGCGTCCCTCTCGGTGACTCACAGCACGAGCGGGGGGGAGAGGTCAAGCCTGTGCTCTACGCCTCGTGCGTCCCGCCGGCAGCTGTACCTAAACCCTGCAGCCCGGGGGACTGACAGACACTGATTCCTCATAGTTCTGGAGGCCGGGAAGCGCACGGTCCAGGGGCCAGATCTGGTGTGTGGCGAGCGCCGATTTCTGGCGCTCACAGGGCAGAAGGGGCGAGCTAGCCCTGTGGGGGTCTCCTTCATAAGGACGCGAATCCCATTCATGACGGCTCCGGGCTCACAACCGAATCGCCTTCCAAAGGCCCCGCCTCCGAATACTATCACAGGGGGCGGGGGGGGGGGGTTAGGATCCCAACAGAAGAATCTGGGGGAGACCCAAAATGCGGTCCAGCAGAACGCTCCCTTCCTCCATCCCTTCCCGCGTCATCCTCTCAAGTACTGGCCATAGTGCTACTCTAGGCACACAACACAGCACATTCTGACCTCATGACTGCTGTTAAGCAAATATGGGCACTCGGTGTCCCTGATCTTCGAGGTGGCCGTTCAGCGAGTGCTGTTACAGCTTACACACAAGGACAGGAAATACTGGAGAAGTTCAGTAACGGGTCCAGGGTTCATGCACGCGATGAGAGGTAGAAGCAGAATTTCAACTCTAGCTATGGGGTCGCAGGACTCATGGTTTCATCGGACCCTGAACACCCACAGGCACAGGAACCAGAATTCTTCAATTCCCGGGGGGATGCCGACTCCGTTACCTAGCCGGACCTCGCTGGCTCCCATCGGCCAGAGCCACGGATGCAGCGTAGGCAACATGCAAAGGGCAAGCCGCAAGCCCACTTCTAACCCAACGTTCCACTACGTCCTTGATTTCCTTTTGCATCCGGTGTTTAAATGTCACGTATAAGGTCTGGTTGCCTAAGTTTCTGATCTCTGTGCGTCATGATGTTTTGCGAGGTAGATCCCACTTTTGGAGACATTTGGACAACATTCAGTTGAGGCTTGCTGCAAGAAGGGGCCAGAGATGAACCAAGGGCGTGGGAGTCTAAGACTGCAAAGAGGCTGGGAGAGGAATCGCTTGAATGAACTTCCCCACTGAAGCAAAATGATGACTGAGCAGATAAAGGTGCACGGGAGAGCCATGAGCTTGAACATCTGTGATTAACACTTGCGTCCTCTACTGGGGGGAGGGGGGCAGAAAATTATGACTGGAAACCGGGTATCTTTATAAACACACGCAGTAATAATGTTCCATGTCACCACTGAAACCAGTCCTCCTATTTGCTTATAAATTTACATGAGCTGCATGTCTCTGGGCAAATCTATGCATGGCCTCTAAATCAATGGTTTTTTCATCCATTTGTTCATTTGTTTGGAAGACTTTCTTGACTTCGAGCCAACCCGATTTCATCGAGGCAAGCAGGAGGGCCAGGTGCAGACAATGTCAGGAATGGTCAGGAGCGCTGGGTCTGTCCTCGATCCCCCACCGAGTGCCTGGGCCAGGTCACATCATTTGGCTGGACCTCTGTTTCCTTTTCTATGCTGTGGGGATAAAACGTACCTCAAGGAGCTGATGCGAGAACCGGATGTGAGACCAGCAGGCCTGCATACATTTTTGAATCTAGAGCAGACCCTGAACTAGGAGGAACCTTCCTCCTCTGCCTTTCCTTGTTTGTTCAGTGAGGAGACTGGATGAAACCATCACTCGGATACCTTGCAGTCCTGATGTCCATTCATCATGGAACTGGGACATGTCCACAGACCGTGTGAGCAAGGCCTGCTTGAGCACTTTCTCTTAGGCTCGGGTTACTGGAGCTCCGCTGTGTGCCAGTGTGTTGCCTAAGGCGCCATCTTGGAAGACTGGCCCCTCCAGGCAGGATGCTTCTCCTCTGGGGCTGGCCCAGCCTCCACCACCACCAGCGCCCCACTCCTCCCAACTGGATTCCAAGGCTAAGAAGTCTATTCATTTGCAGTCTGCCAGAGTGGTAAGACTCCTTGCCTTACACCTCTTCAGCTTTCAATGCTTCTCTTCTTCCACCCAAGAGGACATCAATAGGAAAAAGCACATTGTGTCAGTGATGGAGATGGAAATACTCAGGACTAGTCCGATGGCAGGTGTGGAAGTTGTTCAAAAGGAGGAGAATAAAGAAAGAGCTTAGTGGTACCTGGATGAAAGACCTGTGTGAGGGCAGAGCGTCAGCGTCCCTGGTGTCTGACACCCAGCCAGCCTGGAGTCATTGCTGCAGCCAGGAGGCCTGCCGCCTACTTAGTAAGAGGCAGCCCAGCTAACGCTCTCGACAGCAGGATTCTCAGCTGTGGCCTGACTGACATCGGGGCCAGAGCCTTGGCTGTGGGGAGCACCGCCCTGTGTGTTGTAGCATGTGGAACAACACCTCTGGCCTCTACCTACTGGATGCCCGAGGTGCCTCCTCTCCGTCATGACAACCCAACGTGTCTCCGGATATTGCCTAATTGACCCCGACACGGTTGAGAACCAGTAACCTAGAAAAACTAAATCCCCCAAAGGACACTATCCACAGTCTACTCACACATGCTTGTCACCCTCCATATGCACTTGGTCACAGAATTCAGGTAACACACAGTAACGGGGGATAGCCAGATAAGGTGAGAGTATTTCCAAGGAGAAAAAAGGGTGTACTCGTGATCAACTGGGAAAAGTTTAAAATAAGCACTACATTTTATATAAAGCATGGCGAGATCTTCAAGAGGAAAGTCCTCTTTTCCTCACGAGAGAGGAAAAGAGCCTGTACATGAATTGGTCTCACCCAACTAGGCAATAAAAGTAGATTTAAAACAAAGCAAGTACATGTTTTCTGTTTCTTGCAGTTACCCCATCGCTAAACCATACTCTTCCACAAAGGGCTTCACAAACCATGTGAGTTAGTGATACAGTTGAACCACTCCGCCCCATTAATGCTGGCCTCCTCCGTCAGCAAAACCTACTAAATTATCGCTCTCTGGCCCTTAGAAATGCTGCTTATTCGGCAGAGAAAAGCAGACGTAGAATACTCATGGCAGCCGTGAGGGTGGTTTTGTGTCTTCAGCCGAACCAAATACCAAGGGCACCGATTTGAGGCGTCTATAAATGCAGAATCTTTATTAAATATTTAATGAACTTGCATGCTTGGAATATAGACAGCCACCCAAAGCCAATGGGCACGTTAAATTCTAACTGTCTAGATCAGGGGAAGGCCAAGTCCGGCCCACTCCTTGTACTTGCAAATAAAGTTTTACTGGAACCGTGAGAAACGAATGTGTGCTATTTCTAAGCCCTCCGTCCGTGGGATTCTGCTGCAGGAGCCCAGAGGCACTCCACCTGACGACGTGCGGGTAACGAGGGCAGCGGACGCTCAGCGAGCGCTTCCCGTGTCAGGCAGTGGCACACGGCATTTACAGATGCTGCGGACATCATTACGGACGTCACCTAAACCGTCACAGTATCTGCCCTGGGTCAGCATGCAGAGTCTGGTGTTTTCCATCTCAAGAGCCATCAAGAGCCCGCAGGCCCGGGCAAGACCTGTCGCCTGAGCCTGGGCCTGGAAGCCCCTCGAACCCGGCCGTGAGCCGGGGGCATCTCTCAGGGGCTCCCTGGGCACTTCTGCTCAAAGCACATACCTGCTTCCCGCTTCCCTGGAGAGTCCCTCTGCTCATTCCGGTCTCTTGGTCTAGAACAGGGGTTCATGGTTGTCAAGGGAGGGCGACTCTGTCCGTCCGTCCCCCCCGCCCCAGCAGATGCAGGCACCGTCTGCAGACACTTTTGGTTGTCACAGGGGTGTGCATGGGTGGGGGGTTGCTATAGGCACCTAACAGGGAGAGACCAGGGACGCTCAGCATCCTACAGTGCAGAGCACAGCGCCCCATGACAAAGAGGGGGCCGGGCCGACTTTCAACAGTCAGAGGGCGAGAAAGTCGGCTCCCAAATGCCCCTGTTCCCCACTGCGGACACCTGCTCAGTCGTCATGGCTTCGGCCGGATGGCCTTGCTCTGCGGAGGCCCGTCTTGTCGTCCCGGGAGGGAATGTCCCTCCTGAGCTCCAGCAGCGCCCAGCACTCTCCATTCTTCCGCACCTCCCAGCTTCCGAGGAGACAGAAGCTTCCTGAAGGGAGGAAGCCCATCTGCATTCCCTTCCTGACACACAGAGCACCCACCTCGGGGCAGCAGCTGCGGCTGCAGACGGATGCAGGTGAAGGAAACTCAAGGAAGGCTGAGAAAAACCACTCAGGCTGATGGGAGAGAAGGGGCAGTAAGCAACGGAATAAACCGAAGTCCTTGCTATTTTCAGAGTAAAAGCCTTGAAGGAAAAGGACAAGAATGAAGGATTTAGGGCCGACAGTATAAGAGAAGGAAAACAGTTTTTAAACAAATCTGATGGCCATACAAGGAACAGCTGACAAAAGAACCAAAGACGATTCTTGGGGGCGCCTGGGTGGCTCAGATGGTTAAGCGTCTGCCTTCGGCTCAGGTCATGATCCTAGGGTCCTGGGATCGAGTCCCGCATCGGGCTCCCTGCTCGGCGGGGAGCCTGCTTCTCCCTCTGCCTCTGCCTCTCTCTCTCTCTGCCTCTCATGAATAAATAAATAAAACATTAAAAAAAAAAAAAAAGAAAAAAGGAAGGGTTTAAAAAAAAAAAAAAAAAAAAAAAAAAAAAAAAGACGATTCTTGGCCATATGTATACCTGAACTGTAAAACGATCATGATGTCTGAGAGTAAGGATAAAGGTAAGGATATCCAGTGCGTATTATGTGGCTTAGCCCTTTTCATGAATTCACTCAGGGCTGGCAACAACCTATGAGTTAGTCTTACGAACTCCATGTTACTGATGAGGAAATTGAGTCACAGAGCAGTTAAGTGATTCCCCCAAGGGCACAGAGCTCGGAAGTGGCCATCTGACCCCCGAGTCCATGCTCTTTTTTTTTTTAAGATTTTATTTATTTGACAGAGAGAGACAAAGCGAGAGAGGGAACACAAGCAGGGGGAGAGGCAGAGGGGCAGAGGGAGAAGCAGGCTTTCCGCCGAGCAGGGAGCCCGATACGGGGCTCGAACCCAGGACCCTGGGATCATGACCTGAGCCGAAGGCAGATACTTAACGACTGAGCCACCCAGGCGCCTCCCGAGTCCATGCTCTTAACGCACACACAGGACATTCTTGAAATTTGTTTAGAAACTTCTAAATGATTCAAAATGGCGCCCCTTTAAAAAACAGGAAGAAGATCATTTTATCAGTGACACCATTTATATTACATTTTTCAGCCAACTAAGCTGCAAACAAGGTCTATACTGCAAAAGCGACGCAGAATGCTTTCTGCATGACACAAAGCAAACTAAGATGAACTGTATCTTTCGACAACACTCCCCTAAAGAGAGCAGTGTTAGGAATAAAAGAGACTGCAAACAGAGTCAGATGCAGTGATGGAGGAACTGGGCACGGTTTCTCTTTGCTTATAAAGATAGCACCCTTCACCACGCACTCCAAGGCCTGCGTCTGTCCTCATTCGCTTCCCTGGCTTCCTTTTCTGACAACAAACAGGTGGAATTAAACAACTTCCAAGGCCCCTTTCAATTCTAAAACTCTACGAAGAGGTTAGAAATGACCTCCGTACGCCATCAAACCCAGAGGATTTTAATTTACAGAGGTGACTCAGTAACCACACAGAGGGAGGGGGTTCATGCCATCGAAAGAAGAACGGATCACTTACAATTCCCGAGAGACAGGGCCCCACCACACCACACAGGGCCACACAGAGGAACCAGGAAGCCGGAGAGACGGAGGGTGGAACTGGGACTAGCTTTTAGGGGCAGCAGCTAGGTGGGGATGTCCCTTATTGGACAGGAAGTGAAAACACACGCTGTAGAGTCTGTGGTTGGCAGGTCTGTAATATGATTTTCGCGTGCTGGCGGAAGCCACCCTGTGAGGGAGAGAGATGCACAGCCCCGGCCGTTGGCAGGGCCCTGTGGCTCGGTGAACACCCTGCTCCCATCTCCCAGGCTGCATGGACTGCTCATTTATTATGCAGCACTTCCTTAGGTTTCTTTGAATATCGACATTCCTGTAACATCCCTCTTCACGGCGTATTGTCAAGGTGTCCGCACCAGAGCTGCGGCTGTCTGGCCCGCAAGGGGACAGGAGTGACTGGAGGTGGTGGGGGCGGGCGCTGATCCAAATAAAGATGGCAGGGAGGCCAGGGGCGACGATGTGGGAGCTGGGTCCGATAAATCAGAGAAACACACACACACACAGAGACGGAGCTAGAAGCTGTCAACACAAAACGCATACCCTCATCTTTGGAAGCTACTTTGCTGTGGGTTCACTTCTCCTGTTTGGAAGTGACGGATTAGTCTCACCAGAGGATTACATTTTCTGCCCAAAGCACCGTTCTTATCATACGGAAACTCGACTTTTACCCATGGTAAAAAGCATAAAACTATGCTGAGAATCCTTTTTGATTTTGCAGTCTCAATCACCGCACGTGTGCACATCATCAGCTTTATGATTCTTTGTCTTAAAAAAAAAATCCTCAAGACCCAGCCGTCACTTTCTCTCCTAATTCTGACACTTGGACACAGAAAGTGGAGTGCAGCGAGAATGTTTTTATGGGCTGCAGACCTGTTTTAGATGACCTGCCATAATACGGAATTTGGTGTAAAATGGAACAGTCTTGGATGGCGCCCAAAAGAAATACCAGAAGGACCTTGTTAAAATAGGGTTTCACTTAAAACATCTGGCCTGGACCCCAAGGGTGGTGGCTGAGTACAGAGCTGGCCTCTGACTATTGCAGCCCGTGCGCCCTGCCAAGATTTTAATATCCTCTCAACATGGGAAACATCCAGGAGGGGAAAGCATTAGTCAGGTTATAAACTAAGGTTGCTACTTCGTCCCGGGCCAACAACTGGCTCGGGGAGAGGCGGCCTGGCGAGGGAGGCCGCTGTCCCTGCCGCCTTCCCAGAGCCCCGCAGGGGGGGGCGCGTGAGGAGCTGCCTGCGCTCCAGCTTGCAGAAGGACCGGAGGAAACGGAAGCAAAGGCGCCACCTACTGGCACCAGAGCTCCCCAGGCCCCACCCCCCCAGTCTGAACCCTCGGAGATTGGAGGTTCGGAAATCAGCAAATAGGAGGAGCACAGAGGCTACGCCAGAGGTTCATAATTGAGGACGTTAGCAACTTTAAAAAAAATTTAAAAATTAACTTACGCGTTTGGGGGAAACAGAGAAAGCAATTTGGAAGAGAGAGGAAATAAGTCACGTGATTCTGCACCTGCTAAAACTGCTGTCTGCACGCGGGGAGTGTCTTCCAGCCCCTTCCTCCGTGCAAATGGCGTTTTATGTGAATTCTTACGCCCATACAACTCTGTATCCCTGCTTCTTTACCTAACATAACACAGGCATGTCCGCTGCTTGCTATGCGGTCTCGACAGCCACCGTTTTGGCAGACTGCATTCACTCATCCTTTACTCACACTAGCTTCCGATTTACTTTCAGAAAGGAATCAACGGCTTCCACACGCATGGGGCTCGAGCGTTTCCGCCCGCCCTTAACCTGCGGCCAACCTGACCGCCTGGGATTTCTTGTCGTTCCTCCCATTCCATGCCCTTCGTCCCTGTCAGCAAGCTGGCTCCTTCTCCCTGAACCCCTTGCCGAGCCTCAGGGCCTTCCTCAACCCAGCTTCCTGATCGTGCTTGAAATGGTCTTCCCCTTGCCTTGCTTGTAAAATTCTAGCTCAAACATCTCCCTCCCGGGCGCCTGGGTGGCTCAGTTGGTTAAGTGACTGCCTTCGGCTCAGGTCATGATCCCGGAGTCCCGGGGTCGAGTCCCGCATCAGGCTCCCTGCTCAGCGGGGAGTCTGCTTCTCCCTCTGACCCTCCCCCCTCTCATGTGCTCTCTTTCTTTCTCTCTCTCTCAAATAAATAAATAAAATCCTAAAAAAAACAAAACATCTCCCTCTCTCTGTGCCCGGTTCCGGGGGTGCTGCGCCCCCTTTGCACACACTTCCAAGGTTACATTCATCAGCCTCTGACAGGTGACCCTCCAGAGGTGGGGGAAGAAGCAAGACTCCCTCTTCTCCTCTGTGCTTTGTCCCCTAGCACCTATGGCAGTGCCACCAGGTGAAGGACACGCCCTCACGACACTCCCGTGGAGGTGAACATCGTGATGGCTGTCCTATTCCGGGACATCGAGGCCTCCCTGATGGCACCGAAACCTCGGACGGTACCCCAATTAAGTTTAGGTAGCACAGGAGCAAACATCTTAAAACCTAAGTTATTTACTTTAATATGTGTCGTGCATATGCAGCTAACAGACTGGCACATCTCTGGAACTGTTTCAACTTAAGGAAAATATTAATAAATATTAATAAAATGTGGCAACATGCTGCAGATGGGACACAAACTGTTGAGGCTGGGAAATATGTACGGAGACCCAGGAGAGCCACAGAAGTTTGCAAAGGGAAAAGGAAATAAAGATCACTCAGCACACACACACTGGGTTGCAGGTAAGGGGCACGGCAGGGGGGGTGCCTGCATTCTGTTAAAAGTCTTGCGGAGGCCTGCAAACTAAATCGTGTGTCATGGCTGCTTCTGTGCTTTAAAGATGACATGAAGAGCTATGACAGACACTCAAGTATCTAAACTTGACAGAAAGTTGTCTCCACCCTGCTCTAGGGCAGAGACCTGGACTAGGGAATGGGGCCAATAGGTCCCAAGGAAAGCAATTTTGGAATCCTCAACTTCTTTTATGAGGCCAGCAGAGCACAACACCCACACCTAACAAGGATGTTCAAAACGGAACAGGACACCCGTTTCTCCCAGTAAGATAAATGTGAATATACCAGACACGGTATTAACAGACCAAATTCAGCAACATATAAAAAAAGGACAAAACGTCTAGGCCAAGTGGGGTCCATTCCAAGAATGCAGGGTTTAATGTCAGAAAGTGAATCGACGATTTCATCACATTAACAGAACCAAAAAAAAATCATTTAAAAGAGGAAGACTCTGGAGCCAGATGGCCTGCTCCGGATCCTAGGTCCAGCACTTTCAGCAACGTGGCGTGGGCACGTCACTGCCTGCTCAGCCCCTGGGCTTTCCCGCCGGGACGTGCAAACGTGGTTGCACCTGCTTCCGAGGGGTAACAGCTTTATTCACCAAGTACTTAGAATCATGCGTGGCACATGGTAAGTGCTCCATTAAACGTTAGCTCTGGGACTCCAACAAGGCCGTGACAACGGGAACAGAAGCAACACTGGCAAGATAGGAGCAGTGCCTGGCTGGCGGAGTAATGGATGAGAACGGAAGATGGGGGCAGGAGGAAAGATACCCTGGAAGATGATGGAACAGGAGTTGTTCCTTGGAGGGCGGGGGTGGTCAGCGGTCAGGAAATGGCAGTGGTAGTAAGTGGGATTATATTAAGGAATGCCTGGGAGCAAGGCACCCAAAACAGCAGTCAGCAAGGCAAAGGAGGGGTTGGGGTGGGCCCCCAAACTGGGGGTTGGTGCAAAGGCAGGGGTGGACCCCCAGATTGGGGGGTTGTTGGAAAGGCTGGGGTGGACCCCCAAGCTGGGGGGGTCGGTGGAAAAGCTGGGGTGGGGGGCGCCTGGGTGGCCCAGTCGGTTAAGCGACTACCTTCGGCTCAGGTCATGGTCCCGGAGTCCCGGGATCGAGTCCCGCATCGGGCTCCCTGCTCGGCGGGGAGCCTGCTTCTCCCTCTGACCCTCCTCCCTCTCCTGCTTTCTGTCTCTCATTCTCTCTCTCTCAAATAAATAAAATCTTTAAAAAAAAAAAAAAGAAGAAAAAGAAAAGCTGGGGTGGACCCCCAGGCTGGGGTGGCGTCAATGGAAAGGCTGGGATGGACTCCTGGACTGGAGCATCGATGGGAGGGAGACGCGCAGGTGAACCCCTGGCCTTGGGGAAAAAGCAGCACATTGGCCTCAGACACGGATGTGGGAGGGAAAGAAAGGGACGTCCCCTTGGGGACCCTGGCACGTATGAAGTGGACGGCGGAGGGGACACAAGTAAAGCAACACGTGCGAACACAGGGGAGAGGAGGGACAGGGTCGGGTCCGACAGTCCAGATGACTTGCTCGTCCGTCGGGAAGGAAGAACGGGAAAGGGAGGGATGTGGCAGGAAATAAAACATAGGAAAGCTGGACACCGTGGGGTCACATCTGAGTTGCAGAGCAGGCCGGCCTTAAATGTCATCGTGCCTGAACTTTTGAGGACAGGCACCATGACAAGGGGCTGCTACATCTTAGCTAGAAGAGGAAACTGGAACCATCTCAGACTTCTTCACGTCATCACCAACTCTGAAAGTAGGAAGCGACGGTATACACCTTACGGGCATCTTCAACAGTCTCAAGTTGTTTTGATGTTCACAGCAATGGAAGTTGTTGGGCTACACCGAGCAGGTCACGTATTTAAACAACTGGAGCTTATAAACGATGAAGGAATTTTCATTCTAATTGCTTTTTATGCCCTCTAACAGATTAACAAGCACAAGAACGGCAAATCGTGAATCTTGGCGTTTATGCACATACAAATCAGAACAGTCAACTCAGAAGAGGTTGCACAAAGTCGCCTGGGAACCAGGGTAGTGGGGACGGCTGAGAACCTCTGGGACACAGGAAAGAGCAACTTCATCATTCCATGTTGTCGCTCTAAGGGGCTTTATCGTCAAACCAGAAGAACAGTTTAGGACAAAAACAGACTCGCTTTGAATGAAGAAGAGCTCATCTGCAACCAGCACCATCACAAGAGGATTTATAGCGAACAGTTCACCTGCACAGGCATGTCAGCTGAGGACCGAGCCCCACAGATTCTACTGTGCAAAGGGAACAGGGGGTACGCTGCTTTGGTGGTGGAGTGTCAATTATTGATGCCACCGAGCTAGCTAGGGCAACAGTTTATTCTTTCTAGATGAAAGGCATGGGTATCACATTCTCCAGCTACTTAACCGCCCCTACATTTTTCAGTTGAAGTACAACATACGCACAGATGATAGATAATGCAACCACAACCCAGATTCAAACTTCGGGACTGTGGCAGGGCAGCCACAGAGCTCCCCTAGTCCTCCTTCTGTCCCCACTCAGCGGAAGCTGCATGCCTACAGGACAGACGCCCGATGTCAACTCCGGACGCCAAAGCTCAGGTGGTTAGAACACTTCATGTGTGTGTGTCCCTGGACGTGCTGCTGGGGAAATTAAGTGCCATCGT